>NC_142168.1:72929646-73005784 GCF_029865625.1 Vigna umbellata | reverse complement strand
TAAAGATTATCTCATTGTGTAAAATTCGTTAAGGTAAAATCCACAGAAGATAGTCTACTAAGGTCTAATTAAATTTTCTCTCCCGTATGATACCATAGCATTCTTTATACATAAGTTGACTTCATCATATGGATAAAATTTAGCTCGTTTTTCATTTTCTAACGTAACATGTAAATTAGACTTCTAGACAATTACCTCTTGTTCGAAAGACAATAGCACATCATCTGAATATTCTTGATTTAAGAAAACCTTGAAAGCAACACCTTGACATCAATGGAACACTTTAAAAAAAAGGACTTTAAATGACACTAATTTTAGTTCCAACATAACCAATAGTGTAATGTATACAAAAACTTAAACATCTTAAGCAATATGAAATTTAAAACATCCAGGAGACAAGATGAAATAACACCCAGAAAATTTTTAAGTTGAACTTGGAACATGTCACCAAACAGTAATTTAAAAATCTAAGTGATATATTTCTACCTGGTATGAATAAAATGGTTATTGCTAATCCAGATACAAATGCAAATTTGACTTGAGAAACCAGCATCTCCCCTACACCCAATTAAAATAGATATTATAAACTAATAGATAATCACAAATGCTTATTGAGAAACTATCGTTTGAAAAAACTGAAGTTAGTACATTTAGTTCATTTTTCCTAATAGATTAAGAACGCCTTTGACCCTAAATAACTCTTTTGCTTAAAAAGTTGCCATATACGTTATCCTGGAAAATAAATCTAAAATGTATTAAGTTTTTCATTATTAGATATCTATAATATATAATTAACCCCTCTTAAATCCTTTTCACATAAATCTTGAATTCAAAATATCACACCATGACTAGTTCATTATTAGATGCCCAATAGATTCTGTGCTAAAGCAATGCGTAACACAAATAAAACAAACAGAGCAATGTGAAGCCTGAAATTTAGTAACTTATTTTCATTCCACCTTTCTTTGTGGACAATAAAATCAATTTCAAAACTCAATATTTTTTTTATTTGTCTTATTTTAACTTTTCTAAAAGAAATATATATGCATTTACAATCCTAAATAAAATAAGAGTCGAATTTCATAATCACTTGTGAAATGATGTGTAAAATAAGTCAAAATTATTATCACAATTTTAAGGGTATAATCATAAAAAATGTATGGATAAAAAAAATGTTATAAGGTGTATCACTTTATTAATGGTTATAATTATTTAACAAAATTTACTTATATAATATCAAATGAAATAAGAGTTTCATTTTCATAATTACATATATGACAAATGTACACAATAATAGAAGAATTGATTTTTTTATTTTAAAAAGTAAAAATATAGTTATCACAATTTAAATTAAAATTTTATTTATTTAATTATTCATTTCTAAATTTAATCATATCTCTGAATTATTTCTCTATATACGTAAAATCTTTATGGAATCTAGTTACTGATAAAAAATATTACATCTAGTAGGGTCTATGTCAGGCGTTAATAACTTCCTTATAGCACATTTTCAAGTGTACATTTCTAATGTCGCTGCTTATGGTGTCTTCATAATGGTTCTTCAGAGGATTTGAGCATTGCAAACCCAAACAGGAACTTAGATGCAGGCATCTATTGATCTTTTGAGAAACTGCTGCAGAATGCTGAACTGTTGGGAAAATTGGAGTTTGCTTTAGCAGAATGATATTATGGAATGGGTGACAGCTTCTCTTTCTTGTGTAGTGACTGTCCTCAGAATTGAATTGGTTAATTATGTTTATTCGTTTTTTTCTTCATTGAAAATGTTTTTCGAGTGGAACATTGTAGATACCAATATATTGTAATATCCTTTTTCTTGGTTCGAAGGACATTTGCCCAATCTAAAGAATGCATACACATATGATGAAAATCCTATTTGGAAATAGAACAAACATTTGGTTTTTGATGCCTGCTATTTCACTATTCTGAAGGTTACGTTTTCGTTGATGGAAAGATATACGTTGAAAAGAAATGAATGAAGCGTGATGTAAAAGTGAATTATTCTTATTTTTCAATACGTTAATATAAAATTAGGGATTATGATAAAAATCTGGTTTGATCTTGTTTTTCTCAAATCAAACAAATCATCTTTTGCTTTGAACTAAATCCATTCATCCTTTTTACTTGGCACTGTAAGGAAGCACATGTTTGACATTGAAAATACAACGCAAACTGATTTTATGGAAGCTAACAAAATACTCAGCTGTCTTTTAGTTTACTTTGTCTCTTCTTCCTCCAATTGGTACTCCTCATCGTCATCATTCTCATCTTCATCCTCTTCATCAAGTTTACTCATTTGGGAAAATTTGCTTAGCTCCAACCTGCCTTCATCCTCTACAACATCAAGCCCAAATTCTGTGTTACGTTGCTTGACCAAAAGCCAACGCAATAACCGGTCTTCTTTGTTTAGGTAATGCAACTCTTTGTTGATTTCAGGTGTAGCCATCATGCTTATTTGCATCCATTAAAAAATGAAAATGGCACACATGCATGATTTCCATTCAAACTAAAAAGAAATTTTAATTTTTAAGTCTTCCTGTTTCACCAAAGTCACACTCTCAAACTAAATAAAGTTCACAGAAACTTCAGTAGCTGCAAGCATAAAACAGAACATTCAACAAACATTTCTCAATCATATGTCCCAATTCACTTTATCTAAACCATGGCAAGTGAGAATATGCCGACAATCGTAAGCTTGTAATCATTATTCTTTGCCTCTGAATCAGTCTGATTCAATTTTCAGAATTTTGTAGCACTAGAAAGGTCCTCAAAGGTTCCTGACAACGACAACCATACTTATAGATACTATGAACAGCACAACAACAACAATGTAGTGACTGTCCCCAGAATGATATTATGGAATGGGGGTGACAACATGTAGTGTGGTCTCATCCAGCGGGTGGCTAATTAAGCAGCAAATTCAACTAAATATGCTCATTCTACATATAGTCTAATGCCACTTTGGTCGATGTATCTCTCACTTGTTTTCCCCATGGGTTTTAGTGTTTCTTTTTGGGTAATCTCCTTTACACCCTAAAAATTAAATTATTCGGAATACTTCAAGCCAGGAGTTGTGTAACGCCTCTAATAATAGGCTACGTATAAAACTTTAATGTATAAATTGTATACAATGTTTTGGACTAATTTTTTTTTTAATAATACAAAATTCAAATAAATGTGTAAATAATTCAATATGAAAAACCCAACAATTATTCCGTGTTTCACTATCGTCGAGCTACTCCAATCTAACATCTTCTGCAACATCATCTACTTTTGTACAAGTACGATCATTGCAGGTGGAAACCACAACCACAACATTGAAGGGTGAGCTACCAGAAATATTTTATAATATAACATGGCTTAAAAATTTTACACCTAAACCAACTAGCCAAACATCACATCTCGACTCAAAAGACACATGATGGACAGGACGTGCCTTTAATAAGCTAATTTCGTTTCCTAATATTTTCATCGTCATAACATGTTCTCAATAACAGTCGATTGTCCTTAGTGGAGGAATCGTTCCTTACATTTCGTTATCAATATTTGATCTCAATAGTAGGCGATTCGAGTTGTCTTTCATCGCGACTTCAAACCTGTCTCCCCTGACTCCTCAAGGACTAACGAGTAAAAACACTGATACTACGCGCATCGATGCAATATACTCAGCACGAGCCAAAGTCATGGACGAGACATCCACCTCCTTGCACAGAAGGAAGTGACACTCGAATCTCTACGCTTTTGCGAAACTTAAATTGATGATTGTAATGAAATGCTCTCACGTTCGAAGAAACTAAAAGAAATTAACTTAGTCTACGAATATGACACCAAAAAACTTAACTAATCGTGCTCAAACACGAATTCATACATGTTCTCAATAACATGTATCAATCGACCAATAGTACGTCCAACAAGACAACCGTGCTCAATCACAAACTCATACATGTTCTCAATAACATGTATAATACCAAACAAAAATATACCTAACGAAATAATTGTATTAAATCACGAACTTATACATGTTCTCAATAACATGTTGATAACGGTTGAAAAACTATTATTTTTATACTTAATTTTGATATTAAAAATACCCTTTTTGACTTAGAAGCTTGCTTGAACTCATGTTTTTGCTTTAGTTTTGTGAATAAGAGATTTGAAGGTGAATTTAATGGTTTTGTGCTAGATTCCCTTGATTTTGTAGGTTATTGGAATGATTTGAAAGAAGAATTAAAGTACAAAATGATTGGAATGCATAAAAGTCAACCAGAAACCAGAAAAGTCAACCAGTCAATCAGAAAAGTCAATCAGTCAACCAGAATGTAGAAAAATCAACCAGAGTGCAGAAAAAGTTGCGCTGAGTGGCGCTGAGCGGTAAATTCCGCTGAGCGGCAGTTTTGAAGTGCCGAAATCACCGCTGAGCGCCAAATTTCGCTGAGAGACAGTATCACTTACCGCTGAGCGGCAAAAGTGCCGCTGAGTGCCATTTTTATGGGCTTGGACCTGTTTTCTGTTATTTTTATGGGCTTGGGCCTATTTTTCTATAATTTTTAGAACTCTATATAAGGTTTTAGTCGACCTACGGTTAGTATCTTTGGTTGGGACGAAGCTAAAACACACTCTTTCACCCCTTGGAGGAGGATTTTGGATGCTACAGCTCCTTTCTCGCCTTTCTAGGGTTTTATCTTTCACTCTTTCATTGTATTGCATCTAGTTTCACCATGAATATGGGGAACTAAACTTATTTTGTTGTTGAGGAATCAATGTAAATCCTTTGAAACTCTCTTGTATCGAATTTGTTCTTCAAGATCTTTTATAAGATACATGCTTTCTTTCATTAATAGTTAGGGTTTTTCCTCCTTGCTCAAAGCATGCATTGTTTAACTCATTCGATGTCATGATTATTGGTTTTGTCAATATGGACACATACGGAAAAATCTAGATATGGAGAATCTCTCCCAACAGTAGTATAAACCTAGACATAGGAGTATGATGATTGGTTGCCTTTAAGCTTCTGTTCACTATAATGCATGATTAATTGTCAGGGAGACAAGACATTGTAAACTAGGGATTATGATTAGGCTTTCTTCGCCGAGACCTCGGGTTTAAGGTAATTTAGATAGTGGCATTAACATTAATGAAAATAAAGATGAATTCCTAAATACATGAGTGGATAGGACGAAATTGATAAATCCCAACAACATAATCATCCATATATTTCAATTCACGTGTGTTGTTTCTTCTTACCATTGATCAATCCATGCATACATATTTATTTTTGAGTATTTGCATTTAAATCTTAATCAATCGGTTTTACAAGTCTTAGCTAATCAACAAACCACACAACTGTCTAGGCTGTGAGTCCTTTGGGAGAACGATACTTGGTCTTACCAGGTTTATTACTTGATACGATTCGATTACATTTGTTGAGGGTTTAACACATGTATAACTCGACCAAAAGTAGGGCAAACAAGACAACTGTGCTCAATCACGAACTCATACATGTTCTCAATAACATGTATAATACCGAACAAAAGTAGACCTAACGAAATAACTATGTTAAATCACAAACTAATACATGTTCTCAATAACATGTATAACTCAACATAAAGTATGCCAAACAAGACTCTCATGTCAACCACTCATCCTTCTCCCTTTTTAAACTCTAAGTAACCTATAACATGTATAAACGATTCCAACCATTCACCAACAATTAACCAAAAATTTTCAAATTAAATTAATTAAATTTCTACTAGCACACTTTCGCACTCTCATGTCAATTAGAACATTTTTAATGCAACCCCTCTTTTCTTTTTTCTAATTTCACAACACATAAGAAAATCATTCTTTTTTATGTACCACTTTTTCTCTTTTTAATGTCCACACATCTTCACACTACCATTTTCTTTTTACAATAATCTTCTCTCCCATGCTACCAACCCTCACGGTCCCACCATACTTCACACTCTTTTATTTTGCTTTTTCACTCACATTCTCTGCCATTTACATATCAACACTACCACACCCATATTTCTTCTTTTGACTTTTCAACTCCAATCCTCTCTCATTCTCCTCCTCAATTCACGTCAACCACATTGCCACCTATTCTTCTCTTTCTTTCTCTATTTCCTACGTAAATCAACACTTGCCACTTTGTTTTAATTTTTCTTTCTTCCCCAAAATTACGTGACCAACCCATGTAACACCTTCACCATCTCTCCCTTTTCTTCTTCTTGTTTTACGTCAACCTCCATCAACATCTCTCTCCCATTTTCTTTTTCTTTTCCCCTTCCACACTTACGTCAACTTTTTCAAGCATCAACCGCTCCTTCAACATTTTATTTCTTCCAAGACCTATTGCCTCCTCATGGTTTCTTCATGTGTTCACCTCCACATTTCCACTTCCATTATTCTTCCTTCATGTTCTTCTTCCCATGACCCCAAACGTCTTCTTTTTTTTTTCACTATTTTCATCAATCCCATGCACCCTAACTCACCAAAACATCACTTTCACTCCACTCATTCTCATAACTCAATCATTTCTCTTCCAACAATGGAAAAGAACTCTCAATACCCTCTTACCCACACTCTTGGTAAAAGAGTGTAGATAAGTGTCCCTCAATATATGTAAATCATGCTTGATAAAAATAAACAAGATACACACAATAAAAGCATGGTTTTAAGTGTACCCATGTCACTTTTTCATACATGGGTTTTAAGTGTACCATGTTACCTTCTACCCATCATGCACCATATTATATCCCAAGTTAAACCCCTTACATGCAACAACCAACATATTTAATGGTCATTCCTTGATAACTCTCAAAGTTTGCATATTTTTCTGTGCTTAGGAGTCTAGGATAGTGTATTTTTGTTTCTAATTGACTAGAATTAGGATAGTTTTAGGTTTTGCTTTAAATTCTTTAAGTTTTGCATAATTTTAGTTAAAAATAGGTTTTTAGGAGTATTTTTTAGTTCTTATTAATAATTAGAGAATTTATATTTTTTTTAGAAAATCTTTAATAAAAAAATCTTTCTTTTTAATTGTTAGATTTTATTTTATTTTCTTTAATTTGGTGTTGATTTTTTCTTTGATGCAGATATGAAATAGAATGTTGGGCTGCTGCCACATTTGGAATTGAGCCGCTGAAATTGGGTGCTGAAAGTAAAAATTTGGGTTGCTGCCTTAAGCTGTTTGGAAGCAAATTGGAATGTATTGATTGGACTGCTGCTGCCTTGGCCAAATTGGCTGCACACGAGAATGGCTGACGCAATTGAGAGTGGGCCACTGGACCTGCACTTGGCATTTGAGTCGTTGCATGGGCACTAAGTGGAACGGAACGGGATCGTTTTGGAGAATGTCTAACTGCTGCATTAGGGGTTTTCGTATCACAACTCTCATTGGAAAGAAAACACTCACTAGCAATTTACTTTGAATTTAACAATCTATTATGGAAACTATATATATATGATAGTTTATAGTTAGATGATTGAACATGTGTAATATATTAAAATTAAAAGTAATTTAAGGGAGAGAAAAATGGAGAAGTGTATTTTTTTTTCTTATATTCTTATTTAATGGAGAAGTTATTATAAATAATTGTCTTCAATTTGAAAACGGTTTTTTTTTAATCTTAAACAATTAATATATGTGGAAACTATATTAAATAATTAAAATTATATAATAACTTTTTTATTGGAAATACTAAAATATTTTGTTAAATTGGGAAAAAAAAACTTAGGGTTAGAATATAAATAATTGAGGTCGACAAAAGAGCAAAACGTACAGAAACCGGTGGCCTCTCGTTGACAAGTGTGTCGTGTTCACAATACAAGTTTTCTACACTTCTCAAAACAAATGTTAATACATATATATTAGAAATATATTTAAAAAAAATTAATTTAGTTTTTAAAATAATGATTCTAAGTGAGTAAATTAAAAATATTGTTTTTACATTAAACTAATAAATTATAATAGTGATTGAAATTAGATTTGTAAATATAATGATTTAAATTACAGTATTTTTTTCATATATTTACATTTTTTAAATAATATGAAACAAAATTTATAATCTTTGAATTATCGTTTTTCATTTTAATGAGTTAATTTAATATCTTACACGTGTAATTTTAAAAATAATATAAAAATATAAAAAAAGTTGACATACCAACTTCTAACTCGCTCTATTTTA
This sequence comes from Vigna umbellata, assembly GCF_029865625.1. Taxonomy (NCBI): domain Eukaryota; kingdom Viridiplantae; phylum Streptophyta; class Magnoliopsida; order Fabales; family Fabaceae; genus Vigna; species Vigna umbellata. The sequence goes on along the minus strand of NC_142168.1, from coordinate 72,997,577 downwards.
TTTATATCTCAACAAATTCACAATTTAAATATGTCATTTTGTTTAGCCAATTTAGTGAAATATTAATTTAAGTGAAATAAATCCACATATATATTAAATTTAATTGAAATATTAATTTCTCATTATATCTTTCGAAACCTGAGTTTTACTTGGTATGTTTGGACCTAAACATTATAAATATATATATATATATATATATATATATATATATATATATATATATATATATATATATATATATATATATATATATATAATTGTTTATACTAAGATCATAAAAGTATTTTTATCTATGATTATTTATTATTTTTTTATAATGGACATTTCAATATTTATACAATAACATACTATTCGTATAGAAATTAATTACTTGTAAAAAATTAAAATTAAATTTCTATGTTATTAAATTAAATTAAATTAAAATTAAATTAATTTATGTTTTATTAGATTAAATTTATTTAAAAATAAATTTTAATTTTTTTACTTTTATTTTAAAAATTTATAAAATGTTTTTTTCTAAATATTTTTAGTATCTGTACAAATATATTTTAAATAAATATTTGACAAAAATATAAAATAAATAACAAAAAATTTTTTTTATTGTGGATTGATAACAGATGAGCATGTTATTCAAGCTGGTTGAGAGAGTCATTAGGACATTTGTAAAAAAAAAATTGGAAACAGGTGGCAGAAAATAATGGGTTGGTGTCGGTGGAAGAAGTAAATTCAATTTTATTCATTTGTTCTCATGCTTTATTATCTCCCACGTGCCCAAATTCATCTTATCTTTTTCTTCTTCTTTGTTTCTTAATTGAATTTGAATAAAAGTTAGAAAAGCCCAAATTCATCTTATCTTTTTTTTCTTCTTTGTTTCTTAATTGAATTTGAATAAAAGTTAGAAAAATACGTTGTTATTTATACATAGTTTCGCATGCATTCTACTACACTAGAAGTTTTTTTGGTTTTTCAAAAAATTCAATTTATTTTGGTTCGTATGTTTTTTTGTCAACTCACCTTTGATTTATAAAGTTATGGGAATGAACACTTGCAACTCTTATTAAAAAAATATTGATATGTTTATCGAGATAATTATGATAAAGCTTTTTATTTAAAACTATTTTTAATGTGTTATATAAATAAATAAAGAATACTGATATTATCAGATAAGAATATTTTTATGTTGGCAATTAAATTGTGTATTAATATTCGATTAAAACTGTTTCATTTTAAAAAAAAATGGAAAACTAAATGTGTAATCAAATTTTTATAAAGACTAAATCTAAATTTTCATAAAATTGTAGAATCTAAATTAGATTTAAATATAATATTTATAATTACATTGATCATGTTAAATTGTCCAAAAGAGTAAAATAGACACAACATTTAGTAATAGTTGTTTGTGACGTGGACGATGAGATGATGAATTTTATCTTTAATATTGTTTTAAAAAAATATGAAAAATAAACAAGAGACGAATTGAAACAAATTAACCTTTTAAAGATTCCTAGTGTTATTTTAGAACTATCATTTTTTTGGTTTTTAGATATCTAATAATGATGTCAATAGCTTCTATTAGTACAGCAGGAAAAGAACAAAACCACAAAAAGGAAATGTACTGGGCCTTAGTGGCCCTATACTTTTTATGAATGTAACTCAAACAAGGTTGTTAGTTGGTTCTTTCTGCACCTCCTTTTCTTATTTCTGCACTCCCATAAAATTCATATATCTTAAATTATCCCTCATTAAAAATGAACTAACATAGTGTTCAATAAATAAACATGAATTAAATCTATTTGGCACTGTAAACATAGTGTTCAAACATGAACTAAATTCATTCATCCTTTACTTGGCACTGGAAGAAAGCACATGTTTGGCACTGAAAATACAATGCAAACTGATTTTATGGAAGGTAACAACATAGTCAGCTGTCTTTTAGTTTACTTTGTCTCTTCTTCCTCCAATTGGTACTCCTCATCGTCATCATTCTCATCTTCATCCTCTTCATCAAGTTTACTCATTTGGGAAAATTTGCTTAACTCCAACCTGCCTTCATCCTCTAAAACATCAAGCCCAAATTTTGTGTTACGTTGTTTGACCAAAAGCCAACGCAATAACCGGTCTTCTTTGTTTAGGTAATGCATCTCTTTGTTGATTTCAGGTGTAGCCATCATGCTCATTTGCATCAGCGTCCCCTACATCCATTAAAAAATGAAAATGGCACACATGCATCATTTCCATTCAAACTCAAAAAAAAATTTAATTTTTAAGTCATCCTGTTTCACTAAAGTCACACTCTCAAACTAAATAAAGTTCACAGAAACTTCAGTAGCTGCAAGCTTAAAACAGAACACTCAATAAACATTTCTCAATCATATGTCCCAATTCATGACTAACACCTGTATCTTATAGTTATTATATTTTTGGATAGTTGTTATATTTTTGGGCTTAGGAATATATGATGTAAAACCTTGGAGGGCAAGAATAAGAAGACAGCTCAAAGGCTTTCGGACTTGAATTTTCTGGCTTGAAGTATTGTTAACTTTGAATCAAATTATTTACTCTATACTTTTATTCTCCAGTTTAAGGCAATCAGCATTTTACCAGAACAATTGCACTAATTGTCATTTGTGTCAGTCTGGTTCATTAGATCACTGATATGCAAGATGGACATCTAGTGTGGTCTCATTCAACAGGTGGCTAATTAAGCAGCAGATTCTACTAAATATGCTCATTCTCCATATAGTCTAATGCCACTTTGGCAATGTATCTCTCACTTGTTTTTCCTCATAGATTTTAGTGTTTCTTTTTGGGTAATCTCCTTTACACCCTAAAAATTAAATTATTCGAAATACTTCAAGCTATGCAAAACATTTCCAATGATCAAATACCTAAACTACCAAAGAACTTTTTATATCAATCTCTGTTATATTAATTTAATGATGTTATACAAACAGTTCTATCCATGACTAACAAAGCCCAGAACATTAAAGCAATGAAATTTTGACATAAATAGAACAAGAACTATGAAGGATTCACCTAAATGGTGGTGGTCTAGCTACATACTACTAGTGCAATGGTAGTTCAGTTACCGCAATGAGGTTAAATGGCCAGACAAAAATTTCATGAATCTATTACCACATAAATACTCTATCAGAATTAATGTTACAAGAAAATTTAACTATATTATTAGCAAATTAATTCGTTAACTGACAACTGTTAAATAAAATATGAGTTAATTGAATTGCACCATCTAAATAGTAGAGTAATTCAGTGAAGTTCCTGAAGTATTCTCTAGGCTCAAAATTACGTCAATACTTATATAAAAAAGGTACTATAAACAGCACAACAACCAATGATGCATAAACTCTCTATAATGTATCACAAACAATCAACCTCACCTGATAATATCTACCATCCAACTTCTTCACACCATATCCCAACTGAATAGTTCCGAGATTCTTAACATCAGTGACAACCCCATTTCTTCCAGACACATGTTTTCCCACCCTTACAACTAAATCCAAAATAGCTTCTTTTGCGATATGAGGTTTAAAAAGAAACATACAGTCGTAAGGAGGCATCTTATTCCTCCTGCTTGAGCTAACAATCTATCTGCATGCAAAAAATAGAAGTTGGTCAAGAAGGTTAATCAAACTTTTTCACTACTGTAACACCCTTAATTTTAATGTCACAAAAACGTGTAAAAAAAATTTCGCAATCATGAATAAAATCATTCTATTTTAATCTATAAGAATTCTGTACTAAAAATTCTTTCATATTCTACCACATGTAATTTTATCAATTTCATAGTTCAATAAATATACTCATTTAAAATCACAACATAATGTAAAAAGTTAAATTTTCCAAAAAAAATCACAACATAACGTAAAAAGTTAAATCATTTAAAATTTTCCAAAAAAAATTAAATTTTTACAACATAAAACTAGATATTATCCAAATCCAACAATAACGTAAAAAGTTTGATACAACCATTTACATAAATAGATCAACTTTAAATAAAACTCCCATAGTCGATCCCCTCTCTGGTCAATCACACTGTTCCTGTAGAATCTACATTCCTATCTAACATATGTTATAGGATCATTGCCCAGGTGTACACACAGACAAGTAGAATCTAATAAAATCATAAAATAGTATAATTCTACACCTTTCCAAAATCAGATATATGACGTAATACCATTTCCCTTTTATACATCATGCTTAATACGACAATTCACGGCAAGTCATCCAGTTCATACTTTAGTCTCTTCAAACAGCATCACCACAAGTTTATGAACATATCTCTAGTGCCAAACACATCCCATACGTACCCTATCTGTTTTATTTTAATTTCCCTGTTCCTACTTAATGTAACTTTAACCTCAAATACTCATTAATTTACAGTAAGATTAACTATGTGAACCTAATTATAACTTAACAGCAACATTTTCTAATAGCCTAAAACCATTTACAATTAAACTTCTACTTATACTCCTATACAAATAATTTCAGCACCTATATATATTATCAATCATAAGCAAATGTCATATTACAAGAAACACATACATCTCACTTACTTATCCAAGTTACAAGCTATATACTTACCTCAGTCCACACCAACGTTCCCTCCTGCACATTCCTTAAAGCTATACTAATTCTAATAAAATGATGCAGATTAATTTTTCAAGCAATATATATATTACGCAACCTGAACCGGGTTTGAGACCTACATTATCCCAATCACTTGCTTCGATAATACCCGAAACCTCCTCCTATTCAATTAACTAATTTTATCTTTACTAAATTATAATTCCAATCACGAGGTATATGTTAGAATATTTACCTATTTTTCATAATTATATTGTGTTTAGAGTTACTTTATTTATCATGACTATATTGTGTCTAGAATTATCCTATCTATCATTATATTGTGTTTAGGACTACCTTATTTATCATGTATATTTGTAACAATTTATTCTTATAAATAGAAAATTAGGAGAGAGATCAATTAAGCCCTCAAGAACTATTTTACAGTTTCAATCTCAAGTGTATCCAAACAATCTTCATAATATATTTCCTCTTAGCGAATAATTATACATTTAATTTATTTTACTATTATTATTAATTATTATTATTATTTTCCAATTATGCAGATAGTTATCTGCACAATTTAATATTATCCTGGCTGTTGAAATGTATTGTTTACCAATCAAAACCTTAAAAATTAATTTTCTACTGTTATTCCCAAATCTAATTTCAATTCTTTCACTTTATTAGCCTTTATAATTGAAATAGCACACAGACATAATTAGTCTAAGTTCTAATATGCATACTTGCCATTTATTAATTACCATAAACCATCCTTTGAGCATATTACTGTAACATGAATTATAGCCTACCAACCCACATCAATGATTGCCAACTCTTTTTCAAAGTGTTTATATTACTGGACAGGGTTTCATAATACTCCTACTGCATTTTAGCATCAAATAAATTCATACAAGTAGAATCTACACCCCCTAATAACAACAACCGTTGCACGTTGCACCAATTTTATTTTTCATTAGGTTATACACACCAACCAGCCAATATACACATCATCAACCATTGATTTAGAGATGTTAATTTATAACCCAACAACATGACTTCCTCTCGCATAAAAATTTCCAGTTTATTATCATCTCAATTATAAAACCCAATAAAGTTGCAAAACATCAATGTTTTTAGTACAGAAACAGCAGTAAAAACAACCTAATACAGCAAAGATGTTAATGCAGTAACAACAATCAAAACAGCTCAATACAGCAAGGATTTTAGTCAAAACAGCAAATAATTTTCTGCAGCATTTTAATCAAAAAAACAAACAATTTTCTGCAGCAATTTAAACCCAAAGAGCCAACAATTCAGCATTTTAATCAAAACAGCAATGACAGAATGTGCAGAATTCTGAAACAGAAACTGCAATGACAGCAAGTAGTGACAGCAAACCTCTTTGATAACAAACCACAAAGTGTCTTATATAGATTTTATAAGAGAGCACTTAACACACAAGCTGGAATCTAACTTATACACAACCAAAACCATTTTGGAACTTATACAGTGACTTAAGGATGAACTAAAAATATACAAATGCATTAGAGTCTAATTCGCCACCTAAAACTTCCAAACAATTAGTCATAAAATTCATGCATCAACAACCTCACCCTTCAAACCACAATTATCCCAAACATTATACAATATTTTTTTTAACAATACATGATTTCCAACCCTTACATATTCAGACAGTTAATCACGGTTATGTAAAGTTTTTAGCAAGAATTAGTAATCCAATCAATCATTTTACAAGTCCCAATAACTTCTACTCTTTGTTGCAGTACAACTTTCCAATTACAATGTAACTCTTTGCTTTTAACTAATTGGTGCTCATTAGATATAATACTACCCTATGCCTATTTATTTCCGTTCAATTAGAGTATGCAACATAATTATAAGTTCAATTAATCAAAAATAGCGTAATTACTGAAAAACAGAACATGATATGAATTAGCATGCCATACTCTTAAATTCAAGACATTTTCATTGCGTAATCATTACTTAGAAGTGAGAAGAACCTATCATAAGCTATTCAATCTTATTATTTAAATTTGAATTTTCGATCAGAAGGGTAGTGTATACTATTTATTCAAAAAGCTTCTCAGTACAAACTTAAACTTAAGAAAACTTTTGGATTGATTCAACATCTATAGGCTGAACAGAAATACAACAATCGAATAACCCAATCAAAAGCTAACAAAACAAGTTTAGCTCCCTATACCTTGATCCGAAGTCCTGTCTTTATGGCAACCTCTCAAATCGAAAACTCTTCGAATACCTCACGTTCTCACCCTCCACGCCCACAGCTCACGATTCTCCTCCGTTCTGTGTCCTCTTCTCCTTCTTTCCCAAAACGCGTTGCTATTCCTCTCTATTGTTCTCACACCGCAGAACCTCCTCTTCCTCTAGGGTTTTTTTTTTCTTTAGGGTTTTGAAGAAGGAAAAGAAAAGGGAATTAGAGAGGCGAAGGAGCTCTTGTACCTAAAGAAGGTAAAGCAAAATAAAACACCCTTCAGACAAGTACACATGGAAACGCACTTAACACTAGGTGAATCTTATTTTGCTGATATTATGTTCTCTTTATTTTTATTATAATTTTTAGTTATTGAAATTAGGATCTTTGAGTCCTCCATAAAACTCTACTTATTGATACATATTCTAATCATTTAATTGCCTACCATACAAATATTTAGTTGGAAATTAAGTAAATTTTCAAATTCCATAAAAATTAGATTTAGATTAGCACAGAGAAATGAAGAACATAATTACTTAAAACAAAATAAAATAAAAAATCATATGCAAAAATTGTGCTATTTTATTGAGTATATAAAAAAAATTGATTCTTTGACGTTACATGCCAGTGAGTATATACAAAAGATTTGAATTCTATGATCACGGAGGCTGCGGTGAGTCACGAAGGCTGCGTTCATGGGTCACTGCTGCGAAGGCGGACGAAACCATGCTCGCGGCTGCGGATGAAGCGAAGCCGGCGGCGGCTCTGGACAAGGCCAAGCAGCCGCCAACTGCTGATGAGGCCATCTTGCCGCCACCGACGGCTGACGAAGCCATCCCACAGGCTGCAAACGAGGCGTTGTCGCCGGCGTCCTGCCTCTTGTTGCAGTGTCTTCAGAATTTTCAAGGTGTGAGAGATTTTCAGAGACTCCTTATGGGCGTCAATGTAATTTCTCATGCGAAGGAAATTGAGAGTTCGAGTAACGTAGATTTCGGTAAGTTCAATTTTGAAGTTATTACTACTATAATAAGATTAAAATATACCGGTTATTTTTCTTATAGGTATGTGTTCTTCAGACATATATGGATGAGATAAAAAGAGTAGGCTTTATCTCTTGGTCAAGGATCGAGATAAAACAAGATAGGATTATGCTTCAGTTTTTAGATAATCGAGGTAGTAGCGTATTTTTTTTTTCAAATTTTAGGACTCGGTTCATACTGTCATGCTTCGTTTTACTTTATCAGGTTGCAAATGAAATGGTAAAAACAGCATCTGCACATCCTGTTTTCAATTATCAGGAAATTAACAAAGTGAAAGGTGAAATAATATGGTAGCAAATCAGGGAGATTCTCAATTGATACCTACATTGTTACAATTTCTGAGGCTAAATCTGAATGTCAGAGGATAGAGGTTCCAACATGCACACAAGAAAACCCAAAAAATTATCAGCAGGAAGACAAGAAAACTCTCGCCAGGGTCACTGGTTTCCTCTGCTCCCCCTCCTTCCATGAATCCTCCGGCGTTGTCATCCCCTCCGGCCTCCACCCTCACTCCTCCATCCTCGGGTGGTTCTCTACTCGCCGCTAATCCGCACCGGGGTCCAGTGGTTCAAGCCCCGTTCCTCGACGTCGTCAACATCAGCCCTGTTTTCCGCGGCCACTACGGTGCGTTTAGCCCCACCTCGAGCCTCCCTGCACTCGACTGTGGGCTCCGTGGCTTCCCAATGGATGAAGCTGGTGATGAGAGGCTCGCCCGGATGAAGCAGGCCGCCAATGACCAAAGGGAGCTCGACAGATGGCGGCAACACTGTCTTGACCACGTGACGGCGAGGCAGCAACGGGGAGGTAGCGGCGGTGACGTTGTGGACGCAACGGGGAGGGAGCAGCAGCGAGGCAACAACGGGGAGGCGCGACGGTGAGGCAGTGGTTGGATGGCAGCACCAACATCTAGATCTTGTGCGATAAAAGGAATCGCGAAGCAATGCAATAACACTATAGCCGCGGCGACCACCTATCGGCGACCCTGTGATGGAGACGATGATGGAGCGCTTGGATGTGGCGGGTCGCTTGGATGCAGCGAGAGAGAAGAAAAGTGGAGAACTTTTTTCTTGGATGCAGTAGAGAGAAGAACATTGCAGCAGTAGGTAGGGTAACTGTGAAGTAGTAGGTAGGGTAACTTGCCTTGGTTATTATATCTTTGACCGAAGTAATACACTTCTACTGCCTCAATTCCTTCCTCCAACCGATGCCTATACGCAGATTATATGCTTCAGGTAGTTCTAACCGAGGTAACGTGACTATTATGCCTCAATGCCTGTTGAACCGAGGTCTATAAGTTCACTCAAATTGCAATACTGTCACCGCATTTATATTTACTTCGGGTTTGTGCAAACCAAAGCCTATTAGCTGGGTTAAAAAGCATTTTTTTTACTAGTGAATATTTTGTTTGCTTACTTCTATTCGTACAAGTTTCTAAATACGTATAAATTTCAAAATCTAAGGATACAGACTAACTTTAAAAAAGAGAAAAAACTAAAGAAATATTAATTAAGATTAAAAATACAATTTTTTAGAAGTGTAAGAAGGATTCAGAATAAAGTACACCTAACAAGTAATGGACTTTTTTTTTCTAATAATAAAAATAAATATCCTAATAACTCATCACTTATAGGGTAATGGGTTTCTCGACATGCAATTTCCTCTTTTTATGCAATTGATGATAAAAAGTTTGATAATAGTTAAATTTTGAAATGATTATTTTATAAATATTGTAGTTAATTGTTAAGTTTGATAATAGTTATAGTATATATTGCTAACTTTAATAATATGTGTTTATATAGTTAAATTTGATTCATTAATGGTTAAAGTTATTTTTTAAAAATAATATATAAATATGTATATTTTAAGTGTTAATATTTATAATTAGAGCAACTTATAATGGTCAATTAATTAACTTCTTGAAACAAATTACTTGCATGTCATTGACTTGCAATTAAAGATGCAAAATAAACAAAGAAAGACGCTAAATCAGACATGAAAGGATAACTTCTTATTAATAATAAGATCAAATAAACAAATAAATGAATAATAAAACTGAAAAAAAAAATCAAACTTTTTCTATTTAAACAGAGAATAAAAAATTTAACCCTTAAAAAAAACTGTGTATATGTAGTCTCGTTTTAATCAATAGGTTCGGATTTATGCTTGAATTATGTGATTATATTAAATATTTAAAAAAATATAATAATTTTTTTAATATAATGAAAATGATGTATTAGATTAATTTTTTTTTGTGTTCAATATATACATAATCTTTTATTTATAATAAAAAGAGATGAACTAAATTCAAAATATAAATAAAAAATAATAATATATAAACTAAAATTAAAAATAAAAAGAAAATAAAGATAATATTTTAACAATCTTGATCAAAAATATTGTCTTAAAAATGTTAAAGTTTTCTCTCGTCAAATTTTTTTTAGATAATTAACTTTTATTATAAGTTTTAGTTATTTAAATTAGAATCTTTGAGTCCTCCATAGAATTCTACTTATTTATACATATTCTAATCTTTTAATTGCCTACCATGCAAATATTTAGTTTTGTTTTGGTTGATATTTTTGTGGGGCCGAAACACGTGACTTTGTCGCTTCTGGATGACTCTGCCGCTTGCTCTCCTGTAATATAGACCGAACGCTCGTCCTTTGATGGGTCGCCTGAGTCGTTCGCCTTTCTTCCTTTTGGGTCGTTCAGTCACGTCAGTCTTAGCCGATCGGTTGCCTTTGTGCTCCAAGGGGAAGGTACCTGCAAAAGATACTCCGACACTCAAGTTAGGCGTGTGATTTGAAGAGTCTCGGCTCTTGGTTGAATATTTAGTGAATGGTTATCACTATTGAGTATTTGAGAGTAGCGTAGAGTGAATAATGTGTAAGTGGAACGTATCTGGCTTTCGGCCCTGACTTTGTAGTTATAATTTACCTCATGGATCCTGAGCTGATACACGCCCAACAAAATATAAACAGAATAAAATATAAACAAATTACCTGAAAATTCGGTTGGTTGTTTATAACCTACTTATCAATATCTTTAATTAGATATTCTTTGATTATTTTATCATATGCTGGACTGTTGGCCCAACAACAGCTTAAGCGCTGGCCCAATTGCGCCCCAATCTTTGACTTGAGTGGATGGATCGAACGGTGCTTAATGTTAACCATTCGGCCTCCACTGGGTACGATACATTATGTCCCTCAAGTCTGAGTTAAGCGTTCGGCTTTAGCCGTGGTTAACTATAGGACTTATGAGTTTAAGGGAGGCTGTTTTTCTTGTAGTAAGGAGCTTGCTTTCCATGTGCTTCACATCGTTGCTTCTTCTTTGGGCCGGACAGTTTAAGTAGTGGATGTTAAATGAACTTACCACCTGAGGCCATGGAAGGCCGAGAAGTGTAGGCCGAATGGCCGAATACTTGAAGCCGAGTGACCGAACATTTGTGGACAAGAGTGAGCGTTCATTGAGAATGTTCCCCACCATTTGGTTTAGGACGAGAGTGTTAGTCCTTGGGGACGTTCAACACCACTCGGTTTTTCAACGTAGGAGTTCATTTTGGAACTTCCTAGAGGACGAGCTTTTGTCGTTCGGCTTTGCACTAGGAGTTCCTAGAGAACTTCCTAGTGAGAGGGCTTTACCTCTTTGCTTTGACTTTGACCTAGGAGTTCTTCCTAAGGAACGGGCTTTACCGTTCGCCCTGGACGAGAGTGAGCGTTCACTTAAAACGCTCCCCACCACTCGGTTTAGTACGAGAGTGAGGCCGTATAGACCCTCACCGCTCGGTTTAGGACGAGAGTGAGGCCGTATAGAACCTCACCGCTCGATTTAGGACCAGGGATTCTCGGAGAGCGTCCCTGGGTTTTGTTGACACCAGTGATGGCTTACTTCTGAGAGGGATTTACCTCTTCGGTCTTCGTCTTCAACGAGAGGGATTTACCTCTCGGTCTTTGACTTTGACTTTCTGGCGAGAGGAATTTACTTCTTGAACGAGAGGGATTTACCTCTCGGTCTTTGACTTCAACTTTCTGGCGAGAGGGATTCACCTCTTGACCGAGAGGGATTTACCTCTCGGTCTTTTCTTCAATGAGAGGGATTTTACCTCTCACTTCTTGCACTCCTCTTGGCCGAGTGGTCTGCATGGTCTTGTCACCTGCACAAGACTTCTAGTTGATGCGCCTCAGGATTCTGCGGTCAGAGATAGGGTTGTGGCTGCGACTCTGCCTATGTTTCCGCTCCTCCTTTCTATGAGGTCATTTGGTATTTCTTTGTGGAGATCTTGATGAGCTTCTTATCCGCGATCGATCCGTCTTTACGTACTTACGAAGATGGCTGACACGAATGAGCTCTTCGATTTTATCTTTGAGTGTCACACACTCTTTGAAAGTATGTCCTAGGTTTTGATGGTATTGGCAGTGCTTTCTTCCATCAGCATTATTAGGTAAATGAAGCTTCCTGACCGAAAGTAGTTCGGCACTAAGGGCTTCATCAAGGATTTTTGCCCTGGGTGCATTGATAGTTGTGTAATGATCAAACTTTGGCATTCGGGGGAAGTCCTTTGGTCAAGAACCCCCTCCCTTGTCGTAGTTGTCGAACGTTTGTCTGTTGTCCTTTCTCTTTCCGCTTACATCAGCTTCCTGTTGTTGCTTTCGTTGTGAGCTCCTCATGTCCTCCATACGAACAAACTCAGCTATCCTTTCCTGAAGTTCATCAATTGTTTTTGGTGATCGTGCATATAGTTTTTCAGCAATATATCATGGCCTTAGACATGAAGGCAGGTTGCTGATGATAAAAGTGTGATTAACATCTTTAACTCGTTGTGCGGTTTCATTATACCTTTTCATAAAGGCTTTCAAAGTTTTCCCTTTCTCCTGTTTAGTATTTACCAATTCCGCTAGTGTTATATATTGTTTCTGATTGAAGGCGTATTGCCTTCTAAAGAGGATTTCTATAGTGGCGAAGCAATCCACTGTGTTTGGGGGAAGAATGTTATACCACTCCAATGCTTCGTCCTTGAGCGATAAGGAGAAGGCTCTGCATATGACCAGAACATTGTCCATGTAGAATGTCATTGCATTGGTGAAGATCTTAAGGTGATTATCGGGATCCGTTGAGCCATCATACTTCTCTAATACCGGAGGATTCTTCTCTGGCATTGGAGTTTGCATGATGGTTGCCGTAAAAGGGAGTAAGCTGGTTGGCTGAACAGTTTGGATGGGCGAAGGTCCTCTCCTTCTTCGACTGTTCAGGTTGGTGTGCTAGTATGGTTGTCGATTACTACTTCCCTCATTTCCATTCTTGTGGTTGGAGGCGGACCCCTCGGTATGGACTCGTTTTGCCCTTAGCGTCGCAATCTCCTCTGCATGCTTTCGCCTATGCCTGTATGGTTCTTGCCTGTGCTTGTATTTGCGTTATCAAATCTCTGGTATTCTGTTGTCCGTCCATGCTCCTCGCGGTCACCATCTGGGTGTCTTCTGCTTGCTCTCACCCTCACGGTGGGCGCCAAAATGTTTCGGTTGATATTTTTGTGGGACTGAGCCACGTGACTTTGCCGCTTCTGGATGACTCTATCACTCGCTCTCCTGCAATATAGACCGAACGCTTGTCCTTTGATGGGTCGCCTAAGTCGTTTGCCTTTCTTCCTTCTGGGCCATTCGGTCACGTCAGCCTTGGCCGATTGGTTGCCTTTGTGCTCTAGGGGGGAGGTACCTGCAAAAGATACTCCGGCGATCGGTTGCCTTTGTGCTCAATAGTTATCACTATTGAGTATTTGAGAGTAGTATAGAGTGAATAATGCGTAAGTGGAATGTACCTGGCTTTCGGCCCTGACTTTGTATTTATAATTTATTTCATGGATCCTGAGCTGAACAAGCCTAACAAAATATAAACAGAATAAAATATAAATAGATTACCCGAAAATCCAGTTGGTTGTTTATAAATTGTTTATCAATATCTTTAATTAGATATTATTTGATTATTTTATCATCTACTGGACTCTTGGTCCAACAATAACTTAAACGTTGACCCAATTGCGGTTCAATCTTTGACCTGAGTGGATGGACCAAACGGCGTTGAATGTTAATCGTTCGGCCTCCACTGGCTACTATACAAGTTTGAAATTAAGTATAGTTATTTATCCATTTTCAAATTCCATAAAAATTAGATATAGATTAGAACATAGAAATGAAGAACATAATTAGATAAAACAAAATAAAATAAAAAATCATATGTAAAAGTTGTGCTATTTTATTGAGTATATACAAAAGATTGATTCTTTGATGTTGCAGGGAGTAAGTATATACAAAAGATTTAAACTCTTTTGATCACGGAGGCTGCGGTGGCGTCACTGCTGCGGGGGAATCAGATTAACTCATTTTAATATTCGTTTATTTGTTTAAATTATTAAAACATTTTTAATTTAAAAATTTTATGTTAACTTTTTTGTTATTATTTTTATTTGTAAAAACATACCTTTTAGTACTTTTACTTCTTTATAATCTTCTAACTTTTACTTAATTACAATTTGTTTCTTAAGATTTAATATTAAAAATGTATATCTTTTGATATTGCGTTTCTTTTAATATAATTTTATTTTAAAAAGTATTTAAAAAAAAACACATATAGACATATATAAAGATATATTTATATTGTAATAGAGATAAAATGATAAAAAAAATTATATATTTAAATACAACAATGATTATGAACTTTTACGGAGTATACAAAGTCAACCCTTAGACATTTAATATCCTTTCACTTCTGCAGAATACCGAATCTCCATCTGTTATTGACGTAGTGGGCTTAATGTTGTTCAGAAGATCTACTTGTTGAAAAAAAATAAAAAATCAGACAAATGTTGTTATTAAAAAGTAACCATGTTTTGTAAAGTAATGAAGGCGGCAAGAGGTTTCGAGAATATTATTGTAACATCATATTTTCACACATCCTAATTTATTACTCCTACCCTTAAATTTTTCATTGATTAAAATGGAATTAACAAATATTAATGATAATTTCAGTTAATAGTGACTGTCGCGCAATAAATCTTATTTATATGGTCATCGTATGTAAACTAAAATAGTACTTTCTTCACTCACTTTTAAGACCTGAAATTACGATTACAATTCCAAATGTCATAAGGATTAAAATATAAAAACTAAATAGAAGAAAATATTTCAAATTATTTAATGTCATAAGGATTAAATAATTTTAATGCCTTAAATAGTTTTCAATTATAGAAACTAAATTATAACAATTTTATAAAGATTAATTATAGGGAAATTATAGCATAAATTATATATTCATTCCTATTATCACCTACGAAATCTAAAAATTAAGAACATATTTAAAAATATAATTTAGACTTTAGAAATAAAAAACTTAATTGGTTAAAATTATTTTAGTCGAACTTTAAAATATACGTATGCTTACTTTTTGTATTTTTTTTGCTTTTGTTTTATATTTAACACAAATATTTAATAATTAATAATGTGTATTAAATATTGAATTGTTGGCTTGGACAATTTAGAAAAATGATTTTTTATAATATATTACTATAAGAAAATTCCTAAATAGAATTAATTTTAGTGACAAAAAATATTAATCATAACCAATTTACATTCTAATTTATAAACTAAAATAATTGATAACTAAAATAGTCTCTATTATGAACCAAAAAAATATAATTAGTTTATAAATAAGTTTTTAACTTTAGCTACCAAGATTTTAGTTACCAAAGAAATTAGTTTCTAATAATTTTTTAGTTAGCAAAGAAATTAGTTTCTAATAATTTTTTAGTTACTAAAGAAATTAGTTTCTAATAATTTTTTAGTAAGCAAAGCATTGATAACTAATGTGTTTTTATTAATCGAATGTGTAAAGAACTTGAAGAGATACATAGTCATCTATTTATCTTAGGTATTACTCAATTATGTTTGTTCTTCATTATCATTTGCATGAATGTCACTGACGCTCACAAGTTAGATAAGTTGAAAAATGAAGTAACAATCTTGTATTAGTTGAAAATGTATTTTTTGCTTTTATTTTTTATATATATTTAATAATTTATTGTGGGAGATTTTTGCTTTTATTTTATTTTTTATTTAAGTTTTGTTCACGTTACAAAATGATATGGATCCTTGTTCTAGAAAGGCGTCCAGCCTAATAGCTACTAAGTTTAGAAGCTATTTAAGAGCCATGATTGGATGCCCTGTGGATAATACCATTCCTTCCTTGAATGCTGTTCAAGAGAGAACCTCATAACAAGATATTAAGGTATATTACCTTTGTGATTTATTTGTTCTTAATTAATATATTTGTAATGTAATATTTTTTCTGTTGTTAAATTTACAGCAAAGTTTTGAGATTTCAAGCATTAAAGCCATGGGGCAGATTGCTACTACGTAGATGGACTTGAAAATTTTGATACTTTCAAGATATTATTTACGAATTTACCTATAAATAATTATTTATGCATAAATCTGTAAGTAATTTTTTATGAATTTTCGTAAATAATTATTTACAAATAAATCAATAAATAATTACATATGAATATCCGTTTATAATTATCTACATATATATCTCTATGTGATTAAATTGGTTTTTTTCTAGTAGTTGTATAATTAATATAAAATTTTGGACATTAAAATTTCTCATAAAGTTTTATATAATTACTACAAGAATATAAATGTAAAGAATTTATAATATATAATTGTGTTTAAAACAAATAATTAAAACATGAAAACTTTATTGGATGGTTCAATAAATAAATCTCAAAGAAACATACACAACTCTTATTCTTTAACAAAATCCTAAACAAATACATTAATTAGGAAAAATAACAAAACTGTTACAATGTGTTACCTATTCAACTACCATAATTTTAATATATATTCATTATAAACAAACTTAAGAATTTGGTACCATGTCAAAACCATTTACAATGAAAGTGAGATAAAGAGTTTTCTTAACTCAGCCAACTCCAATTTCATAAAGCCAGTTACAAAATTACAATCATAAAACTATTAAGATCACGTACATATTTTAATTCTAATACAAAACCATGTTGAGTTAGTTAACTAAACATGTGTTAATTAAAGAAGTGTGTATACCTGGCCAAATGTGACTCAAGACTCTCTAAGCTTGTCTATTTAACACAAAAACCATTGAATGTAAAATAATAGCTTTAGTCATCATAAAAAATTTATGGACAACAAATCTATCACTAGTGCAGCGAGGGGCTTTTACCGCGGTTGATTTTCACTATACGTCGCGGTTCTTGAACCGCGGCATATTCAGCCGCGGTAGTAAGTCAGACACTTTATGCCGCGGTTCGAACCGCGGTATATAGGCTGCGGAATATGCCGCGGTTGTCTAGGGAACCGCTGCCTAAATTCATTTTTTTTAAAAAAAAAAATTAAAAAAAAAATTAAAAAATGCACTATATGCCGCGGTTGTGGTTAGAACCGCGGCATATTCCCCTGCAGTTTTTTAAAATTGCAGGTCTGTTTTTGTGATATCCACTACCACAAAAACAGACCTGCATATAAAAACATTTACAGAAATTCAATTTCAACATAACAAACACATGTTCAAATGTATTTCAACATCAAATAAAGTAGAGAGTCTAAGAAAATTCTATCTAATCAAATGCATTGTTTAAATCTAAATCTAAGAACTACAAGAACTACAACACACATTACCAAAACTATAGCAAAAACCATATCATACATTACCAAAACTATAACAATTTCATGCACTATCAAAATTAAAGCAAAAATTATACCAAAACTATAGAAACTTCATACATTACCAAAACTATAGCATTATGCAAAAATTAATGAAGAAATCACGTTAAAAATGCAAATGGACATAAATACCTGGAAGAGGAACGGCGGCGGAGAGGGTGAAAAACGAAACACAACGGCGGCGGAGAGGGTGAAAAACGCCAGGAAATCACGATTTTGAACGGCTAAAACTCGTTTTTATCGTCAAAAACGAATAATGACCGAACAATTTTGAGTTTAAACGGTTAAAAACGCAAAATCTGAGATGAAGGGTGGTTCGGAGGAAGAAGAAACGCGAAAACAGAGAGAACGCGCGAGGAAGACGATGCACTGTTCCAAGTTTTGTTTTTTAACTCTGAACGGGAGAATCTACCGCGGGTTAACCCCCAACCGCGGCATATACTAATTTAAAAAATTATCAAAAATGGCATTTTTGAAATTATTTTCAAACTATATGCCGCGGTTCAGCGGGCAACCGCGGCATAAACCTCGAAATATTTCAAATAAACATTAAATTAATTTCATATAGGAGAATATGCCGCGGTTCCCCAGAGAACCGCGGCATATACCCCTGAAACGTGTTCAACACAACTGTCTCCCCAACTGCCTTTCACAGAATTCGAAAAGTTACAGGGGGTATATGCCGCGGTTCTCTGGGGAACCGCGGCATATACCCCCTGTAACTTCTGAAATTCTCTGACTGGCAGAGAAGTTGAGACGTTACAGGGGTATATGCCGCGGTTCCCCAGAGAACCGCGGCATATACCCCCTGTAACTTTTCGAATTCTCTGACCCAGTCAGCACCTGCAATAAATTGGCAGGGTATATGCCGCGGTTGTGCAGAGAACCGCGGCATATACTCTGTTATTTAATTTTTTATTCATACGTGGCGTCAAAGGCAATGGTTGACTGGGGTATATGCCGCGGTTCCCATTAGAACCGCGGCATATAGGTTCGTTTTATTTACAAAACTGCCACCGCGCACCATTATGCTGCGGTTTTCGTTGAACCGTGACATAATGTGCGCTGTAAAAACCCGATTTTTTACTAGTGTATATGTCGTATTCTTCAAATTGCAGGTTAATGAAAATAATAAAATGCAGTAAATACTTTTATTCAGAACAACAAAATATCAAATCTGATCTTATAATTGCTTTGATTGTTTGGAACCTTTTTATCATGATATTTCAAATAGGATGTTTGGAATCTAATCCCATATGTATTTTATGGGAATCATATTTCAAAATAAACTCTTTTAATTTAATCTCTTTGACTCATTATTTGAGGACGATTTTCCATATGACGTATTAATATAAAACTCCACACTTGTAATTTTTTGAACCTTAAAAAAAGTTTATCTAATTGAACAATTGAATCATTAGTATCTTAGTATGATGCTTCAAAATATCAAAGAAGATAAATTTATCTTGTTTTCATCTTCATGGGCAACTTCCCTTTTATTACTTTTAAAAAATAAATCTATTCTTTTATTATTCGTCAATATAAATAATTTTTTGAACAAAAAAAGTGTAAGATTAAAAATTAATTTATTGTAATTTAATAAAAATTTAGAAAAATAATTACTAAATAAAAATTTATGATAATTAAGCCACAATTAAAAACTGATTATGAAAAAATATATACTTTTTTTTCTATGTCCATAAAAATCAATATATAAAAGGTTCATGAGATAAAAAAAATGTCAACTATTAAACGAATATTTCATTATCAAGTTAAACAAGAAAGAGTTTTCCTTTAAAAAAACGAAAGATAATATATGAGAAATGATAGAAAAAAATAGTAGTTTGTGTCTAAATTTATTTTTCTTCAAAAACAAAAACAAAATATGTGAGAGTAGAAGAAGAGTAGAATCTATTGAAAACTCAAAAGACAATGAAAAAGAAAAAGTAAATATATTTATTATTTATTATATTTGATTTAATTTTTTATTATTTAGTAGTTGTGCTTAATAAAAGAAATAAAAAGATACCTAATTTAATTTTCATAAATTCTTAAATATATTATATTTAATTTTAAAAACTTCAAAAAAATTTGAAAATTTCTAATATATACTACATATAATTTAAAAATTTTCAAAACAATTTGGGGGGCATGGCAACCCCTAGTCCCTTAAATGATCTCTCCTATTTATTTTGTGCTTTTGATCTGACTTTATTCATGTTTTATTTTAATAGGACTTAATTGACTAGCTTGTGTATGTGTATTTTTATTTCTCATATTGAAAGAGAGTTTTTCTACTTTAAAAATATCAGTGTCTTTTACTGTGGTTATTGTTGTCATTTCTGTTGTTGATCCTCACAAATAAAATCTTGTAAGTTTATGAAATTATTTTCAATGTTTGTTTTGTTATTATTTCGTTAAAGTAATATCAAAGCTCTTTAGTTTTAGGATATATTAACTTACTTGAATAATGAAAGAAAATACTAAGATTATTGATTTAAATAATAAGAAGTATTGTTCGAAAAGAAATTACTTCTTTTCGTCTTTACTATATAAAAACTGAATTAAATGTCTAATGAGAAAATGATAGGATTGGATTTTCAAGAAAAAAAAATTGGAGTGTCAAAATTTTATTTATAGATACATAGGCCAAACGAATATGCTACTTCACGCAGAGATGTTTTTTTTTTTAATTTATTATTAGTTTTTATTTTAATTTTTTATTTTCAATTAATTTGTTACGTAATTATTTTATTTTAATTTTTTTAGTTTATTAATTTATTATATTTTTAATTAATTTATAGAATATTTAAATTTAGTATTTTTTCTAATTTGTTATTTATTTATATCTAAATTAAAATTTTTTTATTTAATGAAATAATTATTATAAATTTAATGAAAAAATAATATTAATTTAATGAAATAATTATTAATTTAATTAAAAAAAATTTGTCAAAAATGACAAGAACACGAGGTGCATCTTTTAGTTTTCGTAGAGAGAGTTTTAGAAGAGAGAGTTCTGCACAGGGTGGAGGTAGGAGACGACCTACAGCTTCAGCTCGGAGAAGATGTGCAGCTCCTATTCAGGATGACTCTATAGCCGAGGACCGAGCGTTTGAGGAGGAGACATATTAGGCCTATGAGGGTCCTGTTTAGGAGGAGGCATTTGAGGCCCCTGATGACGATAATGAGGAGGAGGAACATGTCGATGTTCCTGACATACAGGAGGAGGATCTTGGTGGATTTCCTGGAGGTCCACGTGATGCTTCATTGCTGACGCACTATGTTCAGCATGTTGCTTATGGTATTTCGCAGGGTCGGGTAAGTGCATAACTTAAATTTTAATTAAGTTTTTTTCTAATACAATTGATATTAAATATTGTTGTATAGGATCGAGGGGAGATACTGAAGTTGATCTCCCATGATAAAAAGGTTAATAAGTTAGGACCGTGAGCCGAAGGAATTCAACGTGTTGAATTCCTCTGCCATGCCTCTCACAGATATTTGCTATGATTACGTTGATAAGGGCTTATTGCTCGGTTTCATAGAGAGATGATACTTTGAGACGAGTAGTTTCCATCTCCCTATAGGGGAGATGTCGATCACTCTTGACGATGTCTCCACTTTACTTCATCTTCTAGTACTGTGACAATTATGTGATTTGGAGGAGTTGGAATTTGAGGAGGCTCGTATAGACCAGCTCGTCGTTGATGGCGGTGCAGCTGGTGCTGAGATGGAGGATGCACGTGGTCCGAAAGTCAGACTCAGCTGGCTCAGAGAGATATATGTTCAGAGGTGTCAGTCGCAGCATTGGGACTATGCTGCTAGAGCATATCTGTTGCATCTAGTAGGATGCACGATTTTCGCAAATAAAAGAGCCACTTCTATACGCGTGTCTTACCTACTATTATTTAGAGATGTACATGGGTGTGGCAGATATGCTTGTGGTGTTGCTACACTCGCCCATTTTTACGACCAGCTCGGGGATGCGAGTCTGGCTTCCACGAAGCAGATGACTGGATTTCTGACTTTGTTTCAGGTACAAACATATACCCTTCACATTTATTTTATGTACTTATTTCCATGTTCAAAGAAGAAAGATATTTAATTGAATAATTATTTTTTAGAGTTGGATATACGAGCATTTCCCTAGCATGGGAAGGAGGCGGTTGGTGTCTTCTTATAATGAGACCACACCACGTGCGGCTAGGTGGCAGAGCCCTCGGCAGAGTTCGACTCTTGCAGAGATTCGGTCGTAGTTGGATGGCCTGACATACAGTGGAGTTGTATGGCATGCATATGAGGGACATCGGGGCATTCGTCCATTCTTCGACATCTGTATGTATTCTTGATGGATTCAGATTGGTGACACCCTTTCCCGTCATTAGCCTGAGCGTGTGATGAGACAGTTTGGGTTGTACCAGGAGATTCCACGACCACCCACTGTCGTTGCAGATGCAGATGTAGTCGCTATTGGTTATGCGTGGTTGCACTTCATGAATCACGTTATTATGAATGTGAGACAGACATCATACCCTTTTGAATGTGTCGATGGATACATACAGTGGTTTAGGAGGGTTTCACATCCCTATATTATTCCTACTGCACCTGACGTGAGACCGGCTCTTGCGCCTACACAGCGCCCTGATGTTCCACAAGAGGCACGACCCCATCGTAGATCCTCTCCACCTTCACCATCTGGCATCGTGGTATGTTATTTTTCATTGCTTATGTTATTAAATTTTCTTAACCATGTTTATTTATTTGTTTGATATAACTATAATGCAGGCTAGATTTAGGCGATAGAGAAAATGTTACAATCGTTGATATCGTGTCGTCATGTGACCGAGGGTACTGTTGCACATCAGGTGTCGGTGGACCTGCTTCAGATTGCTAATGAGGGCACCGACGAATATTCTCCGACTAGGAGAGGGCAGAGGCATGTGCGTGGTAGACGGCCGACGTCTAATTGATAGGACTTTGTATTTCATTTTTTTAACAAGTTATGACTCACGAGATTATGTGTTATTTTTGGACACACATAAATGACTAAGGTTACAACTTTTCTTTCATTTAGCTTGCAGTGCAAATTGTTTTATGCATTCACCCTATTTTCATTTAATATGATTTTCGTTTTATAAATATGGTGCAGAGGTTTATTTCAACTAATGACTTAGAGTTGTAATTTAATTTTTATAAAACTTGCATTATTAAATGTGGTACAGTACTACGATTTTCTACAAAGATTATATTATTCGTTTTATTTTTATTAATCTAAATATACACCATTAATCATACTTTATATGGAATCCTTGCATGTAGTACTTATTTCAAGGTAATATGCCATTCATTATGAAATTTTTATGGATTCCTTTCAAAACAATTGCCATTCATCACAATACATTTATAGAGTACATAAGTTTTACTTTTCTTCTAATTCCGTAGGTTGGGTGCTGTTTAAATTCTTCAAAATTTTATGTCAGGTATATTAGTGATTTTATCATTGGATTGAAGTGGGGCCGCTTTGATATGCATGCTATAAAGTTACGTACATATATCTATATATAAATATATAAATATTATATTAGGTGTTATATATATATATATATATAATATTATATTAGGAGTTACGTAAAGGAAAAGAAGCGAGAGATATACGTTCAGGAGTTTTTTATAAGTTAGAAAAGTAAATGTTTAGTATTTTAGTTGAATGAAGGGTGTGGGTGTTGGGTAATTTCGGCAAGTGCACCGAATCGTTTCAAGTAATATAACTATGGTAAGATCAAGTATCGTTTTTCCAAGAGACTCGTAATACTAAAGAATTTTGCGATTAACAACTCATATAGACTCAATAGAACAACGTTCATTTATATATATGTGCAATAAGATAAATTCACAAATATACAATGGTTGGACTTTGGTCATAAAAGGCACTTAGATATGGACAAGACTAGAAATGGTATGAAATGACATTGCTAAGGTTAGTTTTCACCTATTTCACTCTTGAGCTTACCCAATTTCATCTCCTCTCCATCAATTTACTAAAGTCAATCCACAAAAACACTCTAGCCCTAATCCCTTAGGTGGAAGAGCCTAGGTTTTCCCTATTAAACTCCAATCCCTTGGATAATCTAACAAGCAAACCCGCATTAAAGAGCTAGGATCTTAAGACAACATGTGAATCATCTTCCATCCCTAGAATCAATGACCACAAGGACTCTTGTTTCAGTTCAAGGTTCCATCTTACGTCCCCATAATCCATGAAACCCCAAATTCAAGTCATGAACATTCCTATTACATGCAAGCTTTAAGATTGGAAGCAAGAATACTAGCAATTGATAGAAAAGACATATATATAATCAAATCAATCATCCATTACACAAGAATTCTTAGGCTACAACAATCCCTAACAAGATGAATTTGGTTCTCCACTTTCATGGAGAACCCTAAAGCTTACAAAATGGAAGATGGAAGAAGAAGGAGACCCAAAGGAAGAGGATGAGATGTTCCCACAAGCTCCTCACGGCCTCCATGAACTCCAGTAGAATCGCATCTCAAAAGAACCAAAGACCCAAAGCCCTTCGCGTTTCTGAGTTAAATAGACAAATCTGCCATGTTAGCAAAAATGGCGCTTCAGCGCCCCTAAAGAGCGGGGGCCCGGGCGCACGTCAGTCAAACTCAGCAGTTGGTGCACTGGCGCTCAAGCCCCCATGGAAAAAGGGGGCCCGAGCCTGACTCTGCTACACTGCTTCTTTTTCTGGTTTTTTGTGCAGATTTACTTGCCTTTGTGGTTGGTTCAGTTCTTTACATTGTTGGAGATTCTTCCAACCACATTATTAGCTACAAAATAAAGGGATTATAGATAAAATTACATCAAAGTAGCCAAACATAATTATTCATAAAACTAAGATAAAAGAGAGAATTAAGCAAGTTACAAGCTAGAAAAGAGTTTATTTTGCTACTAAATTCATGCTTAGAGAATGGTAATAATTAGCATTATTAGTGGGTCCATCAAAAAGCTTAAAATACACCTTAACAAAAAGTAATAATGTATTTTTACAT
The DNA here is from genome assembly GCF_029865625.1 of Vigna umbellata. Classification (NCBI taxonomy): domain Eukaryota; kingdom Viridiplantae; phylum Streptophyta; class Magnoliopsida; order Fabales; family Fabaceae; genus Vigna; species Vigna umbellata. The sequence continues at coordinate 72,972,900 of NC_142168.1, read as the reverse complement.
ATCTTCATAAATATCACGAATCACCCAAGTCAACATAAGATGTCGTTATGCCCATCAACTGTGCAAATGCTTGCATCCTACTAGTATAAATAGATGATCACGCTCATGCCTCAGGGAAACAGTGGGTTGAGGAGATGATATTCACCATGGGCAAAGGACAACCTTCTTGTAACTTAACCTGCCATAATACAAATTACAATAGTTAATTGAGTCATAAGTAATTTTCAAATGAAATAACAAAATAATACAATTACCTCTACGAAATGACATCCATGAACATGTCCTATACAAATTAACCAATGTTGAGTTATATCAAAAGGTGGTGTGGAACGTAATGGAAAGATAGTATAATTTTGAGATGATGACATACACACTAAGATGACATTATATCGGTTAGCAATTGCATAACCAATGTCTGGTAATGCATCCACTTATTCCTGTTAGCCTGTTATGAATAAAAGAAGTTGTTAGATAAAAAAATATAATAATTAAAATACATAAAACAAGAAACACTTACCGTCGACTGTGACTGCACCAACAAAGAGTTCCTCAATTCTTTTACTCTATCATACCCTCCTACTAGGCATGCGTATTCATCACGCCATTGAATGAGTTCTTTGTATAAATCATTTTTGATAACGAGCCATGAATCTTCGCTGAGTTCCAACGACGCATCAATGCATCTATATCCATAGTGACCATCAGCCACAACATCAACAACGTCCACAATGAAGGGGTGAGTAATAGAATGAAACTGGTCTATCATTGGAACTCTCTTTTTCTTCACTATATTTGGCTTTGATTGTAATTTACTTTTCACAATTGAAGATTCTATGGTTGAATGAAAGGCATCGACATACTCAAAATATGATGGATCCCACGTAGTAGACCTTTCTCTTCGTTGAACTTTACTTTTTTGAGCACTCTTTGTCTTGACTTTATGTAATGGAGGGACCATTGATGTCAATGTAGGACAAGTAATTTCAAGTAACTTCTGCTTGATGGCGACTTTACCTCCAATGTCAACCTCATTGAATTGTTCTTCTACTTGTTTCAACTCATCTTTAATGGCTAACTCGGGCTCAGTTTCATTTAATTCAACATTTGAGAAATGCAATCTTCGCCACATGATATGAAATTCACCTAGAGGGATCAATCCAACATCATACTGTGCTAATTCACATACACAGGGGACACCAAATGTACGTCTCAATACGCATCCACACTTTGATGAGTCCAATCCTATTTGCTGCACTCTTTCCAATTCCTTAGCAATGAGATCCAATGCATATCGAGAGACACACCCAATAAGTTTTCTATATCTGTATCCTTTAAAAGGGTCACTCGTGAGCAATAGACTTCTTTCAAATGACGCCTTAATCTTGTTGTGTTGTAGGATAACGACGTTATGAATACTATCCCAACAAGAACACAAATCACCCATACTATTGCCTAGAACTTTCTTCAGACTCCAATGAGCAGACTCAACCCTGAAATAAAAAAAAACCATCAACAAGTGAAAATAAATATTTATCTACAAAACAAATAAATAAAATAACATTACAACATACCTATTTGTGGTTGTGTTTCCTAAATGCATTACTCTGTTCATCCATAACTTTACAAAGTATGTACTGTACGGAATAATCCAAGTCTGATTCACATATTCAAAGAACAAAGGCCATGAACTGCTCGCGTATTGAAGACCATTCACATACTCAGCAAACAAGCTCTCATCATCACATTTGCCCATGCATCCATCAACACATCCAAAGCCTCAGTAGAATGAACTAACATTTTGCATTTAGCTTTAACATTTTTAAGGATGTGGAATTGACACAACATCTGATATGACTCAGGGAATACATTTGCAATGGCATTCATCAAAGCCAAGTCTTGGTCAGTGGCAATGACTTTAGGACCACCCTCATATGTTAAAAATAAACCTTTCAACTTTTCCAAAGCCCATGTGAAATTACTCTATCGTTCAGGAGACAAGAAAGCAAATGCTGCAGAGAAGTTTAACCCTGTAGACGTCATGCCCAAATTCTCAAGCAACGAAAGTCTATATCTATTTGTTTTATATGTGAAATCCATCAAAAATACAACATTAAATGAGTTTAACAATTTCACCGCATCAGGATGTGTCCAAAACAGGTCAGTAACAACCTCTGAATCGTCGGCACACCTACTCCAATGAATGTACTTATCTCGGTCCAACAACATCATAAGTTGTTGTAGTTAAGTTCTGGACCCTCTCAATGATCGTTTATACGCTTGCCTTGCGTTGTAGATTTGTTTAATCGTTGTGATATTTCGATCATTATTTTGTTTAAGGGTTAATAAAATATTTGCAGGTTAACTTTACTCTTTGTCATATCAACCAGTAATGACTGCTTGATATATAAAAGTTATTTATTATTTTAATTATATGAAATATATAATTTATTATATTAACATTTTTATATTTGTTTGATTAATTATTAATTATGTTAATAAGACTTATTATAATTTTATAGGTAATTATTGTTTAAAATGGATGAATATCTTCATATGGATTCTCAAGTTGGTTCTAGTTTGATATCTGATTTCTCTTCATTCATTAGTGAAGTTGGAGAGGGAGATTTGACAAAAAAATTTACCACAAATGAAATATTTCGTTCACGGGAGCACTTAATTGATTGGGTGAGAGAGATGGCTTATGATTTAGGATTTGTTGTGGTAATAGTAAGATCTGATATAGCTACTGGTGTACGGGGAAGAAAAACGTTTGTCATACTTGGATGTGAAAGAGGAGGGAAATATCGGAAATACAAAGCCGATGCAGTGCCTAGTGTATGCGACATTCGTAAATGTGAGTGTCCGTTTAGATTAAAGGGTAAACCATGTTCAGACGGGGATGGATGGGTGTTGAAAGTGATGTGTGGACATCACAACCATGAGTTGGATGAAACTTTAGTTGAGCATCCTTATGCTGGAAGGTTAAATATGAGTAAACCCTAAACCCTAAACCCTAAACAATAATTACCTATAAAATTATAATAAGTCTTATTAACATAATTAATAATTAATCAAACAAATATAAAAATGTTAATATAATAAATTATATATTTCATATAATTAAACTAATAAATAATTTTTTATGTAATTATAAAGTTGTTAAAGAATACAAAAATCATATATAAAAAATATATATTATATCAAAACATTAAAACAAAAACTAAATATATACAACGTGCAAAATAAAAAAAGATATAAATATAAACTAATAACAATAAAGATCTTCATAAATACATTATTAAAATACATCAAAAATATATTCAAAAATAATACATCAAAACATATAAATTACATTAATAAAATATCTTCAAAATTAATATAAAAAAATAAACTAATAAAAATAAGCCGAAAAAGTAATCGTATAATTTTTAAACGGATGTTGACATCCGTTGATGGATGGTCACATCCGTTTAAAGATTATACAATTACTTTTTTAGGGTTTATTACGCACCTTCGCGATGAATCCTTCAAGCACCACCACACCACCACCACATAGCGATCTTGTACGGCTGATCAATTGCTTCCACTACCACTTGCAATTAACCCTAAAATTTTACTAAGGGTAAAATAGGAATGAGAAAATAAAGAGAGGAGTAAAATAGGAATGGAGTGGTGAAAGGAACAAGGTGGTGGAGGGAGCAACACAAAGAACTTGAGAAACTATATAATCATATTGAGTATAAACTTGTAATTTCACTTTAAAATAGAAAAAAAAATATTTTAAAGTTTAAATTTTGTAAGAAAATTAAAATTAGTTATTTGGAATTACTTTAAATAATAAAATTAATTTAAATATCACGTTACATTTAACTAAATTTTTAAATTTAATGAAAAGAACAACATTTCATTTATTAAATAGCATATTATATTTTGTAATATCAAATTAAGTTTAAAATTTAAAGTCTAAAGTTAGACTAAGTCGAACTAGATGAATATGAATTTGGGGTATATTTGATTCTATTTCGTTTACTGAGATGACCCAATTTTCAAAGTCTTGTATTGTTTTGTTAGGAAAAAGTGGTAGAAAGGACCATCCCAGTGTAATGAGATGACTGAATTTTCAAAGCCATTTACTTTTTGTTAGAAAAAAGTGGTATACGGGATCATCCCACTATACAATATCCACATTTATTGTTTCAAAGTCTTTTAAAAGTCTTTTCTAAGTTTTTTTTTTCTTTTGTGGAATCTGATATTAGGGGTCAATGCATTCACATCAAAATTTCCACATCTGGATTGGGATTGCTCAAATCCTTTTCATGTTCTTTTTATTTACTTACATGATACTATCTAAATAAAATAATATCTTCACATAAAATAGTATAAGCATACTAAAGATCATATATGAAATCTCCACTAAAAACTTTTAGAAAAAAATAATATTAGATCTTTTTTAATGATTTGAGTAATGCACTATTTAAGATGTTTGCGTGATTTGTAATATATTTTTTTTCAAACATTACACTAAACAATCATATCTAAAATTCAAGTGATGGTTTTAGTTCAAGCATTACACTAGAAGGCTTTATTCATCTTATTTTTTTGGTGCAGGAGTGTCTTTATAGTCTTTCAATATTGGCTTTGGAATTTCATAGTAGATAACTTGTTTACGGGGGAACAAAAAGTGACCACAACTAACTATATTTGTTTGATTAAATTATAGTTAATTATACATCTAGAGATAAAGAGTGCGAATTCAATAAATTAAGTGAGACATGTGAAAAATGGATTATTTATTGCATTTAATTTTTTTAAAAATGTTTTATTTTTTTATTTTTAATATTGACAATTTTTAAAAACCATTTTAATAAGAGAACTTTATTTTGAAACTTTTATTTCTTTATATTTTCCTTGTGTTTTAACCGTATAATGTATATGAATTATTTTCTCTTTTATTTTTAACATTATTGAGAAACTATTTGAGATAGGAAGGTAATTGTGGTAAAAGATTAAGTTATTATTGTAATATTATATATTTATACAACTTGAAACTTATTTATGAATAAATATAAAATTGTAAGAAATATACAACATAGTTCTTAGGCTTAATTAAATTTTAAGTATTTCATAAAGTTAAAATTTAATATATATACTCAATTAAAAATTACCAAATATGGTTAAAAAATCGTTTATATTTAATAACACTTAAGCAAAAGTAAATATTAAAAAATTTAAAGTCATAAAAAAGAAATAGAAATAATAATTATTTAGTTCTGGAAAAGAATAATTAGCTCTATAATTGTGTATTTTATAGTTTGATTGGTTTTAGAATAATTGCAATGAATTCGCAAAACGAATGCTACCAGTCGTTTCCAGTTTGGTCATTTATATATATGAATACCAATCTAGCGTAAATACTCACACTCACTGCATTTGATCCATCATCACTTTTTCTGTGTGATGATAAGACCCACAACAACCTCAATGAAGAATCCAGTCCGTTTCAGATTGATGATGTTTGTGTTGTATGTGTTGCCGCAGCTGGTTGTTAATGGAGAACAGGAAATGAGATGCATTCCAAGGGAGAGAGAAGCACTGCTACAATTCAAGGGTGCCATTGTTGATAACTACGGCATGCTCTCCTCTTGGACCACTCCAGACTGTTGCCAGTGGGAGGGGATTCGCTGCAGCAACCTCACCTCTCACATTCTAGCCTCGACCTTCATGGAGACTATGCAGAACCCTTTGTACGTTATATGAGCGGAGAGATCCACAAGTCGTTGATGGAGTTGCAACAATTAGAGTATTTGAATCTCAGTTCCAATGATTTTCGGTGGAGTCCCTTTCCAGAGTTTTTTGGTTCTCTAAAAAACTTGAAATACCTTGATCTGTCGTTAAGTTATTTTAATGGAGAAATTCCAAGTCAGTTTGGCTCTCTTTCTCATTTGAAATACTTAAATCTTGCACTCAATTCTATGAAGGGTTCAATTCCTCGTGAGCTTGGAAATCTCTCCCAGTTGCAGTATCTTAATCTTTCCTACAATTATTTTTATGGAAATATACCATCTGAACTTGGAAATCTCTCCCAGTTGCAGTATCTTGATCTCAATAGAAATATTTTGGTAGGTAGTATACCATCTCAACTTGGAAATCTATCCCAGTTGCAATATCTTGGTCTTTATAGCTACACAAGTTTAGAAGGAAGTATACCATCTCAGCTTGGAAATCTCTCCCGGTTGCAGGAGCTCTATCTTGCACGATATAATGCTCTCAATATAGACGACGGAGGTCAGTGGCTATCCAATCTCATTTCTTTAACTCATCTTTATTTGGAGTCTGTACCAAATCCTAATACTTCTCATAGTTGGTTGCAAGTGATATGGAAGCTACCCAAACTTAGAGAACTAAGTTTAGTTCGTTGTAGCCTTTCCGATGATTTCATTCTGTCATACATGCCTTCTAAGTTCAATTCTTCTACTTCCCTCTCGGTCCTTGATCTTTCTGTGAACTCCTTCACGTCACCAACAGTATTCCAGTGGGTGTCAAACATCACTTCCAACCTTGTTGAGCTTGACCTTAGTCGTAACCTCTTGGAGGGTTCCACATCAAGTCATTTTGTCATGCTCATGAATTCTCTTAGGCACCTTGACCTCTCCTTTAACTATTTCAAGGCCGGGGATTTGAAATCCTTCATTAATATATGCACCTTACATTCTTTAAATATGGTTAGAAATAATTTGACCGAAGACCTTCTCTCCATTCTCGGTAATTTGTCCAATGGTTGCGTTAGACACTCATTGCAAGAATTAGATCTAACAGATAATAACATCACTGGCACTTTGTCTGACATTTCAGTATTCTCCTCTTTGAAATCATTGTTTCTTGATAGAAATCGGTTAAGTGGAAGGATACCCGAAGGTGTGAAGTTACCATCTACTTTGGAGGATTTGTCAATGAGCTCAAATTCATTACAAGGTGGAATTCCAAAATCATTTAGGGATGCATGTTCTTTGCAATCATTTACCATATCTGATAATAGCTTGAGTGTTGAGCTTCCAATGATAATTTCTCACTTGTCTGGATGTGCTAGATATTCGTTGCAAGTATTAAATCTACATGGTAATCAAATCAATGGCACACTACCTGACTTCTCAACATTCACATCTTTAAAAGATTTATCTCTTTCTGAAAATAAGCTAAATGGAGAGATTCCTAAGAACATTCAATTTCCACCTAAATTGGAGGACCTCGACATCTCTTCAAATTCTTTAAAGGGTATGCTTACTGACTACCACTTTGCTAATATGTCTAAGTTAAATAACTTGGACTTATCTGACAACTCATTGAGTTTGGCATTTACCCAAAATTGGGTTTCACCTTTTCAGTTGGTGGTGATAAAATTGAGATCCTGCAAGCTAGGTCCAACATTTCCCAAATGGTTGCAAACTCAAAACAAATTTGTTGATATTGATATTTCAAATGCTACAATATCAAGTATTATTCCTGAATGGTTTTGGGCTAAATTACCACAACAAAAAGTGATCAGAATGAATATTTCATACAACAATCTACAAGGTAGAATTCCAAATGCTTCATCAACGTATTCTAGATCCATGTCCCTTGAATCAAATCAATTTGAAGGTTCTATTCCTCTGTTCCTACGGAATTCTGAAATTCTTGATTTTTCAAAAAATAAATTCTCAAATCCTCTTTCTTTTTTATGTGGAAATGGAACCATCCAAGATTTATACTATTTAGACCTTTCACATAATCAATTATTCGGTCAAATCCCAGATTGTTGGAGACAATTCAACTCACTAGTTTATTTGGATTTGAGCCACAACAACTTCTCAGGAAAAATTCCTACTTCAATAGGATCACTTCTTGATCTTCAAGCATTGCGGTTGAGAAACAACAATTTAGTAGAAGAAATCCCTTTCTCCTTAAGGAATTGCCCAGAGCTAGTAATGCTTGATTTGTCAGAGAACAAATTATCAGGATCTATCCCTGATTGGATTGGGACAAAAAGTAAATTACAAATTTTAAGTTTGGGAAATAATCAATTCTTTGGGAGTTTAACATTAGAGGTTTGTTGTCTCAAAAACATTCAGGTCTTGGATCTCTCAATAAACAACTTATCTGGAAAAATTCCTAAATGCATAAAAAATCTTACTTCAATGGCTCAACCGACATCTTCAATATATGGTGGAGATCACTCATATCTTTCCAAGCATAGTTTTTTTATAATCAGTGGTGGATACGATTTGAATGCATTGTTAACATGGAAAGGTTCTGAACAAATGTTTATGAATAAAGGTTTGTCACTTTTAAAAAGCATTGATCTTTCAAGCAATCGTTTCTCAGAAGAAATTCCAGTAGAAATAGAAAAATTATCTGGACTGATCTCATTGAACTTATCAAGAAACAATTTGATTGGAAAAATTCCTTCAAACATTGGAAAGCTAGCATCACTTGATTCTCTTGATTTGTCCAGAAACCGACTCGTTGGTTCAATTCCTCCAAGTCTTGCTCAAATTTATGGACTTGGTGTGTTAGATTTGTCTCATAACCATCTAAGTGGAGAAATTCCTACAGGCACACAATTACAGAGTTTCAATAAATCTAGTTATGAAGATAATCTCGATCTTTGTGGACCACCACTTGAAAAATTGTGTATTGGTGGGGAACCAACACAAAAACCAAATGTCAATGTTTATAAAGATGAATACTCAATTTTTAGTAGTGAGTTTTTCATGAGTATGGGAATTGGATTTGCTCTAAGTTTTTGGACGGTGTTTGGCTCAATTTTATTCAAACGTTCTTGGCAACAATCCTATTTCAACTTCTTGAACAACTTAAAAGACAATGTTTATGTCAAAATAGCAATCTTTGCAAGAGTACTTAAGCGGGATAAAGAGTAACAGGTAATAATATCATAGATTTTATACCACTTTGATTTTTCTATATATTAAATGCACATTACCATATATCCTTTTAAAATATTTCTATAGCATTTTATTGATTAAAATAAAATTTAAAAATAATTATTATGTTAAATATTGAACCAATTTTTACAATTGAATTAGTTGCTTTTGAAACTAATTATGTCAAAGACATAAGATTTATTGCACAAGAGCAATTAAATGTGTAAATATAGCATGTTAAGTAATAAGAAAATGACTTCTTGCTCTTTTGAATGACGAGTGCCATTAGTTTTTTTTACTTAATTTTTTTTAATAAAACTATTCTATGGACAACCTTTTGCAAATTTAGATGAAAAGTTTGCATGACTATGACTACAAAATAAAATAGCAACAAAATAATTGATGTTCAATGCTTGATAGTCTTGTAAAAAAAAACAGTTTCCTTGCTACCATGAAATCATGTTTTTTCCATAGTAAACTTCTGAGATCTTTATCTATCATTACTTTTCTTTTAACCTGATTATTATTCTTATTACTCTAAAATTCTAAACAAAGCCATTTCAATGTACACATTTCGAATAACTAACATTTTTTGTATTTTATTCTTCAATTTTCAGGCACTTGAAACACATATCCTCTTGCCGGACTCCACCTTTGAGCATGTTAATGCTTGGACAAGGCAATGGTTTCTTCAAATTCACTTGGCGTGCTGATAAACTGGTGTTCATGTTTGTATTGTTTGATTTTTTACTTTTAATGAAATATAAATTATCATACATTTTATTAATAATTCACTCACTCAATACTTTTCTTATCATATCGACTTCGTTCTGACATATTTTTTAGTTAATTACATTCCATATATTTGCCTCGGGAAAGTTTCATCATTTCAATGTTATAAATCACTTTATAGAGAAATTATATATATATATATTATATATATATATATATCCATATATATATATATATATATATATATATATATATATATATATATATATATATATATATATATATATATATATATATATATATATATATATATATATATATATATATATATATTATATATATATATATCCATATATATATATATATATATATCCATATATATATATATATTATATTATATAATATATATATAATATATATATATTATATATATATATATATATATATATATATATGGGGTTTGCTAACGCGCGTACGCCTGTTTTTCAGTTGGTACATTTTAGCAATGTGTACCGGATTTTAGTAGACAAAAATATCCTTATATACCATGGATTCTAAGTTCTAAGGTTAAGGGTATTTTAATAATTTTCATTCTCAAAACTAAAAAAATAAAAACTCCAAACCCTTACCCACCTCTATCATTCCTCTCAATCCTTTCTCTTTCATCTCTCTCACTCCAACCTTTTCTCTATCATCCCTAATGTAGCCCTAATTGAAAAAATCAAGAACATTTGTCGTTAAACAATTTGCCTTTGTAAAGGGTTGAGTCATTGACATATTCACCTTCAGGCAAAGGTTCATTCAAGATCTCTTCAATTTCATTATCTTGACTAACCTCTCTAATTTCATCATCTGCATATGTTGAATCATCATCTCTAAAACAAACCCTCCAGGCCAATTATCAATTCCTTCATATGTCATTATGCTTGTGAAAATTAGATAGAATTATATACAACAAAAATTATAAAATGAAAATTCATTATAAAATCATTTTTTTGTAAGAAATTGTTTAACAACGAGTGTTTCTGATTTTCACCATCATTTTAAACTTATAGAGATTAAATATTTAATATATATACATATAGTTGATAAAAAACTAAAAAGAAAATAATCATTTCAAATCAAGACATTTTAAATATTCAAAATAATATATGGAAATGAAAATACAGAATAAGTTCAGAGTTTAAAACAGAAAGGAAAGTAGAGAAATATGTTGCCAAGGATGTGTGAGTGTATGTGATGGTATTAAAGTAAAGGATAATTTTAACCAATTCATAATTTTAATCAGGGTAAGATTTTCTCTTCTCTTATATCTCTTCTTTTGGTAGGTTTGTATGTAGGATCTAAGCTTGAGTTTTTAACTTACACATGAAATCTAAATTAGTTAGATCACTTCCTATTAATTTAGATCCATAGCGATATGATGAATTTGTAAATAAAACCGCCTAAACAAGTTAACATATATCTAACTATTTCTAAATTATAAAACACAAGAATTAAGAGAAGGTATCTTTAAAATTGTACTTTCAATTTGTTTGAGAAGTTAATAAATAGTGTAATAACATCTTTAGATTTAATCCCATATATGTTTGAATAGAGTAGAAATACAATAAAATTATATTCTCATGTTTACCTTTTATTAGACAATTAAAGTTTATTATTGAGTTAAGGTAAACTGAAATTTATTCAGCTTGAATTATAGTTGGAGTATAACGAAATTAATTTTTATTTTGAATTGATTGAAATGTCTAATTATCTGCTTATATGATATATTAAATTGATGACAATTTTAAGTGAATGATTAATTTTCTGAGTGTGATTTATAAAATTAACATCAATTTTATAAGGGTCATGTTGAAATAAAAACTCATTTTTAATTGAAATTTGGTAGAATAATTAGCTTTCCTTTATTGAATTGTATATGAAATTTGTACCATATATGTGGTTGTATTTCGTTTTCTGCGATGACCAATTTTCAAAGTCTTTTTGATTTGTTCCGAAGAAGTAGTAGAAGGAACCATCCCCTTGTTAAATTCCCACATTTATCGTTTGACGTGATGAATGCTAAAGTTATGAAATTATCTAAATTCATGATTTGGGCATTTTCTTGCAAAGACTTTTGTCTTTCCCATGTTTCATAAAGTACTTCATCAACTTGTGAGAAAGTTGCAATAGCATATTTAGTAATGATACATTTATCGTTTCACATAACTCATAGAATGTGACAAAATGATTGAAAGGATCCCCAAGATCTAAGCCATAGAACTTATTTGTTGTGATCAAAGAGAGTAGTGTTGGCTTCATCTTAACGCCTTTAACAGATTTTACAATGTTGTAAAAGTGACGTGGTCCTTGTTGATGTGTGTAATCACCTAGCAATCTCCTTTGATTATTTCTTCCAACCATTTGGTTTGGTGGATGACAATGCAAACAAAATTTTAATACGCTTCTTCTTCTTGTTACTGTTGTTGTATTTTCATGTGCTGCTTGTGCTTCCTGGTTTTGCTGTTATTTCTCCTTGTTATCCTTTCCATACATGACATGCTTTTGTTTTCTTCTTTGCATACAAAATAGCTTCAAGCAGAGGCGAGTAAACAGAGCATGCAACAAGTGCTAAATACTAATATGATCTATTAGAAACTTTTGTACAGTTTGTACAACAATCAAACTGGTTATAAACATTGGTTTTCTTAATTCAAAACCCTAATAACGATACCAAAAACTTGTGTTCTAATGTAATCAATTTTTCAACAAGTATACTAGGTAGTTATGGTACAACAAGTATTATATCTATAAGTATTTGGAAGAATACATAACGTCATTAGTAAAAAAAGCGGATTTTGACGTCCCATATACGCTTCGGTTATTGAGAAATCGAAGCGTACAAGGTTATATACTTCGGTCCCCATTCAACCCGAGGTTCAAAAGCTATATTGCTTCGGTTAACACAAAATCGGTGCCTATACACCTCTGCTGCGCTGTCTGAAAAATCTAACACGTAACTACTGCCTCGGTTTGCTACGAAACCGGTGCCTAAACCCTTCCTATTGCTTCGTTTGGAATGAGACCGAAGCCTATACGCCTCTGCTGGTCACTCTATTGACTCGGTTAAAGGTAGAACCGAGGCCTATTACCCGGTCAAATCACTCACGCCTGATCCGCTTTTTCATTTTTTTCCTCTTCTTTCCTCTGACACTCTCATCTCACTCTCATCTCCCCTCTCGTTCTTTCCTCGTCTCACTCTCATCTCACTCTCATCTCCCCTCTGCCCTCTAGCACTCTCGCCCTCTGCCTCTGCCCTCTCGCCCTCTCGCCCTCTCGCCCTCTCGCCCTCTGCCCTCTCGCCCTCTCGCCTTCTACCCTCTGCCCTCTCGCCCTCTGCCATCTCGCCCTCTGCCCTCTCGCCGCAAGCCGCCGTTCAACCCTTGCCGCAAGCCGCGTTCATCCCTTGCCGCAAGCCGCCGTTCAACCACGCCGTCGGCCGCTGCCGTTCCACGGTGCTCGAGAGAGGGATCTCATCATCGCAAGCCTTTCATCGTCACGGTAAGCCTTCTACACTCACAGAATCATCTACGTTAGGGTTTCTTCTCCTTTTCACCATTTCCCTTCGATTCCACCGATTAAAAGCTTGTTTTCACTGTTAGAAACTTTTTCCACCGGTTAAACTTTGATTTACACCGATCAATCGGTCCATAATAAGTTTCCTTTTTCTTCTAGGGTTTCTAGGGCGGAAGAGGGCTTTAAGGGCGACGACGACGGCAGTGGATGGAGGTTTGCGAGCAGTGGCGAGGCTGTTGTTGTTGTTGGGGTCGAGGAGGACGAGGCGTTTGCAGAGGCATGCGGGACAGAAGCCGGTGAAGGCTTCGTCGGGGTAGCGGGGCAGGAGGTGGAGGGATGGCGGGCCTGCAGCGGTTGGGGTTTGGAGGAGCAAAAGCTCACACGGTAAATCTCAGGCTTTTGTATTTTACAAACCTTTGGACCTCTGACCACGCCATTGGGGGAAGAATAGAGAAACTTGGCTTTCTGTTTCACCATGTGCAAAGAGGAAGAAATTTGGCTTCTCTGGCTTTCTGTTTCATCTATGAGTTTCTTCTGTTGTTGTAATATTGCTTCTGAGTATGTAATTTTGCTGCTTCTGTAGAGAGAATTTTGACATTGGATGTTGTAATATTGTGTCTTGTAATATTGCTGTTTCATCTGAGTATGTAATATTGTTGTTTTATCTGAGAATGTAATATTGATGTTTCATCTGAGTATGTAATTTGCTGTTTCATCTATGAGTTTCATCTCTGGCTTTCATCTCTGGCTTTCATCTCTAGCTTTCTGTTTCATTTTTAACGTTTTTCCGTTTGGGGTTCTAGAGTTTGAAATTAGAATCAGAAAAAAAAAGATCCTACTACCTCGGTTTAGGTTCTAACCGAGGCCGTAGAAACAGACAACATAACTCGGTTTGGAACCGAGGCAAAAAGGCTACCACTTTTTGCCTCGCCTGAATATGCCTCGGTTCAAAAACCGATGCCTATGAGTGAAATTAACCGGTGCCGTATCCTCTTCCTGCACTAGTGCGTTTAGAACGTGTTTGATTTTAATAAGACAGGATTTGAGTTGTGCAAAATGAAGTAAAACAAATTTTATATAAAAGAGTTTATCTCAATACGATAAATATGTGTTGGAATCAGATTTCATCACTTACCCCTCTCCTGTACTATTTTTAAATATCAAGATCTCTAAACTATTTTCTTATAAATTCTTAGGTTTGTCTTTAAAATTATGGGATTGATTCTCATAATTATTTCGATTAAAGAGTGTATATGTGACGGTACTGAAATAAGAGTAAATTATAACCGATTAAAATGGTTGAAATAAGAGTAGTGTAGAAATGTACTAATATAGTTGATTTGGAAATCAAGCACCGTATGAAGGAAGTTAAGACATATAACTAGTGCAGTTAAGAGAAACGACAGCGGTTATTTTCGCTCATAGATAGCGGTTCCGCAACCGAGGTATATATTGTTGAAGTAAAAAGTCTCTTTTTTGCCTCGGTTCTGAACCGAGGCATAAAGATATATGCTTTTGCTTCGGTTAAAATACAACCGAGGCAGTAGAGGGTGTTTCTTTTTTACTTTTTTTATTCTGCTAGATTTTTTGCCTCGGTTTATTGTTGAACCGAGGTAGTAAAAGGGTTTATTTATTTTTTTTTCCTCTAATTATATGCCTTGGTCTTATGCCTCTGCTCAAGCTCCTTGACAAAGTTAATAGCACCTCCAATTATAGAAGCTTGATCACCCTTCAATGGCCAACCAGACCAAACAACAAGAGACAATATCTTGAGAACATGAAAAAATGTACAATCCGACACTTACATGTATTTCTGGTTCTTGAAACTCATAAACCTTTATTTTATTAAACCAAACAAATTCTAAGATTGCTTATAATGCTACAAGAAGAAAAGCCGCACAACTTGTAGAAACCATCACATACAAAGATCCAACACTGCAAATGCATAATTTCTCCATCATCACCATCACTTTCTACAAATTATAGGTAAAATTCATGAATAATACAAAGTGTAATAGCAAGCATACCTTGGAGGAAAGAAAGGAGGAGGTTGCTGATGAAGTGAGTCCTGTGAAACCTATATCATAAGCAATGCTACCATCTGGTTTGAACAATCCAAAGTTTCTCTCAAACGTTGGACTAGGCTTCAAATTCCCGTTAAACAAAGGAAAAATATAAGCTCTCACAACCATCTTAGGCCTATAAGGGGTACCCGAGGAGAGGTGGGAATCGGTGGTAGTTGAACTTGGTAGAGGTGGCAATCGGTGATAGAAAGAGCAGGGGCGTGGTACACGAGGGTTTTCTTCATCCCCACGGTGCGGTCGCCATGGGCCACAAGGCGGTCCTTTCCAGTGGTCTTCCAGTACCCCTTCTCGGTGGCGTGGTTGGTCTTGGAGCCATTTCCATACTTGCGGTCCATCACGCTGAAGAAGTACCATTCCAAGTCCTTCGTCTTTAGCTTCGACAGAGCTGAAAAACAAAAATAACTTAGAAAACACTTTGAATCCTTTGAACCAAACCCTATTGCTAACAATTCAACACCACAAAAAAGGGCAAAATGCTAACGGGGAAGGTCCCAAGGCTCGAGCTTGTAGACATCAACCATTGCAATGTGGTCGTATCGGGACAAGTTTCCGGTGATCTTGCGCTTCAAGGTTCAGGTAGAACACCACCAGCTCTTCGTCGGCGGTGGAATCGGAAGCCGGGACCCATAGGTGCCATGGATTGGATTCAAGAGAGATGAATCGCTGAGAGAGAAAAAGAGTGAAAGAAAATTGAGGATTAGGGCTTTCGTTTATGATTGATGAAGAGGGAGACGGTGGCAGTGAGAATAGTAGGTGGCGACGATGTCGACAAACGGTAGAGACGGTGGCGATGTTGGACGACGACGTTGGAGGCAGTGAAGGTGAGAAGAGAGGACGTTCAGTCGTGAGGGGGAGAAGTGGAATAGTGGATTCACGAAGAAGAAGCAATGAAGCAATGACGAAGCAGCAGCGCAAAGAAGAAGAACCGTAGAAGCAATGAACACAAGGAAGCTTAAAGTGAAAGAAGAAGCAATGAACACAAAGAAGAACGAAGAAGCAGTGAACACAGCCAATGAACAGCAACAGCGCGAAGAGAAAGAAGAAGAAGCAGCAGCGCGAGAAGAAATGAACAAACTCTGAGAATTTTGAAGCTCTACAGCACCGGTTATGAACGAAACGATGCTTAAAATGAAAAATCTAAAGCCTATATTCTTCGGTCAGAAAGGAATCGAAGCCGATGAATGTTTTGGCACTTGGTCTAAGTTCACCGAGTTGGCAGCTCAGGCTTTATGCCTCTGTTCTACGGGAAACCGATATAGTATCACCTTTTTATAAAGTTGTCAGCCAAAAAGCCTGAGCTCGTATCACTTTTTCATAAAGTTGACACCTTTTAGGCACCTGTTCTGCTTGCAACCGAGGTTGTATCTCTGTTCTGCACTGGTTCTGCATGCAACCGAGGCCTATAAGGTACAATTTATTACAAAACTGCCACCGCCTTGTGATAGGCAGCGGTTTGGTGTAAAATGAGGTATATTGTGCGAGTTTAAAAGCAAAAATTGTATTAGTGTATATAGCTTTCCTAAGTCTTTCGTTTACTAATCAGATAATTGACTTTTCAAAGTCTTTTTTCTCTTGTGGAAACTTGTGTAATTGGCTTTTACTAAGATATTTTTTTGTTCTTTGTAAAGTTTTTTCAACATTACACTAAAAAATCATATCTAAAACAGAGTTCAGACATGACACACTAAAGAATATCTAAAACTTAAGTGACAATCGTTAATTATGTAAAAAAATATATTCTTTTTTGTTTTAGACTCAGTAAATTACAAAAATAAATTTTTAAGTCTGGATAAAAATTCGTAGATAACTGTATTAGCTTTTAAACATGATAAAAGTAAATTTGGCAGATAACTATTAGCTTTTAAACAAGATAAAAATAGATTTGATTCAATTAATTTGGATGTAAATTGTACACCCATAAAAAGTTTAAAAAAGTAGTGATTTATTTCACTAAGATTTGTGCTTCTTTAAATGAGATATATAGTGAATTACGCATTTGGACGTCATGATTTGTGCTCTAGGCATCCTTCTTCAGTAGATCAGAATTTTTGGAGGACTATTTCCATGATGGTAATAGGTCATGTTAAATATCAGTTTAAAAAATTACTTGTGAATATTTATGGATAATTAAAAAAATTGTTTCGTGATTTTTTATAATAAAATCTAAATAAAATTTTAAAAAAATATAATATAAATTAAATTAAAACTAAATTTTAATTAAATTAAATTTAATAAAATATAAATTAATTTTAATTTAAATTAAATTTAACCTAATAAAATATAAATTAAATGTTAATTTTATTTTTTGGGAGTAATGAATATCGGTGGGTAAGGATAGTATAAATCGAAGCGTATAAAAATGCGGTGACAATTTCGTAATTCTGGTTACACTATATGTCTCGGTTCAGTCTGAACCGATGTCTAAGGGGTTATACTGCCTCGGTTCTCTAACCAACCGAGACAAGAAAACCCTGCTGAATCAGATTTTTCACCTAACAATTTTTTCGAAAGAGGTCTACTGCCTCAATTCTCTAACCAATCGAAGCAAAAAACCCTGACAACTTTTCGAAATAGGCCTACTGCCTCGGTTCTCTGATCAATCGAGGTAGTATGTCTTGCTAGAAACTGATTTGAACGTTTCAAATCATTTTGTCAACCTCTACTGTCTCGGTTCCATTTTAACTGATGTCATAGGCCCTTTATGTCTCGGTTTAAGCACGAATTGAGGCCTATAGTTAGCAGATATTTTCAAATTTTTCATTTACAATTTTATTTTGAATTTTTTTTGGAAGGTTTACGCATCAGTTGTTTTTATAACCGAGGTAATAGCCTTTTCGATAATTTAAAACCGTAAAACAGTAAGCACATTTTTGCTTTTTCTTCTTCTTCTTTCGCCAGAGAGCCGTTTCTCATCTCGTATGAGCAACTTCTTCGTGTCACTCTGTTGCCGCTGCCTCCATCACTAGACACCGCGCTGCCTCCAACATTGGTTGTCGTTGCTACCTCCACCACTGGCCACCATCGTTGCCTCCACCATTGGTCGTCGCTGCATTTGTCACACGAATGTTGCTGCCTCTATTTTCATTTGCACATAAGGAAAGTTTTTACATATTTGTTCTATAGTTTTGTGTCCTGGATGGCCTAATCTATAGTGCCACAGATTTACATCAATACACTCATAGGAGAAAACAAATTTGTGAACAAAGTTCTGGTGAGAGATGGGAAAAAGTTGTAAGTAATAAAGTCCCTAGGAGATATTAGCATGCCCAATCATCTTCAATGTAGAGTTGTCCATTATCTGACGAGGAAAAGGTTAGAGTGCAGTTGAAGTCCTTAATTAGACTTTGGACAAAAATTAGATTAAAAGAAAAATCAGGAATGTATAAGACATTAAATATGACAAAATCTTTAGAAAATTTGATATAGTTCTTGCATGTTTAACAATGACAGCGAAATTATTTGGAAGTTTAACATATATATGTTTAATTTTATAAAAGGTAAAAAATTGTTCTTTCTCATGGATCACATGATCAGTGGCCCAGTGTCAATAATCCAAGAAGAGTTACCTTTACCTTGTTTATCCTCTATTGTGTTTCTCTGTACTTGATTGACCTTGTGTGAAGGATCATCAACCTTTTCTATCATTCTGAGAAGTTTTTGCATTTGTTCTGGGGTAAAAGAGTTGAAGGCAGCACTGGTGTTGGCCTGTTGAGTGGGTTGTATACCTTCTAGGTTAGAATCACTCTTATAGATGTTGGCAGAATTTCAGTCACTTTGCCACCCTTTGTCCTGATTGTTGTTATTCTTTTTGTACCATTGTGGATAACCATGCTAGAATAACATTCATCCATAGTATGATTCATTTTGTGGCAATAGGAGCATTGTTTCCCATAATTGAGATTTCTTCCTCTCCTTCTTCCTGACCCACGTGATCTAGCACCACGTGTTTGGCCCCTCCAAGTTTGCTCAGGTTTCCAGTGGTTGTATTTATTTGCAACATTAACCAGAATTTTGATTTCAACATTCTGGTTGGTGGTTCCGATATCTTGTCTTTCTTGCCTCTCTTGTTGCATGACAAGGGAGAAGGCATGACTGATGTTGGAAAGGGGTTCAATTAAGAGAATCTGAGTTCTCAGAGTGTTGTAAGTGTCATTCAGCCCCTTTAGAAAGCATATTACATGCTCTATTTATTTGTATTTAATAGAGATCTTTGATAGTTCACAATTGCAAGGGATGTTACATGTACAACAAGGTATAGGTCTAAGGGATTATAATTCTTCCTAAAGAATTTTCAAATATGTAAAGAACTAGCTTACATTTCTTTCTCCTTGTTTAATTGAGTGAATGTCTTGAAGCAAATATGAAATCTTGAAATAATCACCTTTTGAGAACCTTTCCTTTAATTCATCCCATAATTCTTTGGCATCTTCAACATATATTACACTTTCTGCAATCTGTGAAGAAAATGTCTACATGACCCAAGAAAGGACCATCGTATTGCATCTTTCCCAAGCATCAAAAATAGTATCACCTCTTGGAGATTTCTTGATAGTATGAATTTGATTTTTGTTTTTGGAGAGGAGGGCCCTTCTCATATTTATGCTCCAAGAAGAATAGTTTGTCTCATTTAGGACTTGAGAGATAAGGGTGAGGCCTGAATTTTCTCCATGATGTAGATAAAAAGGACTGGCAAGATTGGATGATTGATCCATGTGTTCCATTCACAACAAAAACGAACCAAGAAGGAAACAACAACGAACCATGGTTAAACTTCAGAGATTTTATCTATAGTTTTATTAACTAACCTGATTATTATTCTTATTATTAGTTCAAATTTTAAACATGGAAACTATATTTGTTTAGAATATAAGAATACAAAGTTAATTTATTGTAATGTACAGATTTGGAAGAACTAACAATCTGTTGTAGAAAAGCGAACAAAATAGTATTTCTTGAGACGTGTAGAGTCACTGTCCTTAAGGACTTATCCGTGGTGTATTGCGCAAGTCCCCCAGGATACAACAGGAACTTCTCAGAATTTCTAAGGATCTTAGAACTAGCAAGGATCTCTTAAAAAGAGTATAAAAATAACCCAAAATATCTTTAGAAGTGGAAAAGAAGAAAGGAGAATGAGAGGAGGCTGATTTTGGTGTGTTAAGATTGGAATCAATTAAATAAAAGAAATTAAAAATCATAAAAATGTTAACATTGGAATTAAATGTTGCTGAACTTTCTTCCCGTTGCCAATTAATTTCCAATGTTCTAAAACAAACGTTCAAATCAAATTTTAACTTTTGCAATAAAATTAATATATTATAACAATCCCTCACATATTGCAAAAGAAGGTTGAAAGAAAAGTCTTTAACTCAAATAGTTCAAACATTAAAAGAAAGATAAAAACTTTTATCCTGGGTCTCATAGGATGTAATGCATCAGAGCTGGTATAGCAAGTTATATGAACCAGTCTTAGATTTAGAAACTTAACACACAATGTAGTTGGTATAGCAAGCTATATGAACCAAAGACACTTGACGTGTGTTAGAGGTTTATCAATCACAATACACCTCCACAATCCTTGTTCTTATCGCTGTGTTGCGCTTACTAGGCCATGCGTGTGCCCGATATTTATGAGTGCTCTAGAGATCATGCCAAGATCTCATGCAAGTGGCCCCAATTGACACTTATATAGGTGATTTCATCAAGTGTATGCTGCAAATCATACACCACCCATAAGGGATATGAAAATCATTAAAACCTTTGTTTAAACTAAAATTCTTTCACCACATAGAATTTTAATAACAAAGTTTAGCCTCTCAATAATGCAGTTTCTAGCACTTTTACACACACCATATGAATGACCATAATTGATTAAAATTAATTTAGTGTTATCAGAACTAACAAGTGACTTGTTTTTACCCATATGAACCTTATTCATGGGATCTTCAATCACAAAGGTTGGGTTACCATCACTTGTTTGTTTGCAAGTGGCTTAAGTCTCATTCCCCTTGATGTTTCTAATATCATTTGTCTTCCCAAGGATTTTGTCAAAGGATCTGCTAGATTTCGTTCTGATTTCACATAATTGATGGAAATAGTTTCACTCTTTAGTAGCTACTTCACCAAATTGTGTCTCAATTGTATATGTATATTCTTTCCATTGTAACTCTTGTTTTTAGCTATAGCTATTGCCGATTAGCAATCACAGTGTATTGATACCGATGGGGTTGATTTCATTCCTAGTAGAATGTTCGCTAAGAAGTTTTTCAACCACTCAGCCTCATTACCAACCATCTCAAGAGCAACAAACTCAGATTCCATTGTTGATCTTGTAATAATTGTTTGCCTGGTTGATCTTCATGTAATCGCAGCACCCTCGAGTATGAATACATAACCACTAGTGGATTTTGTCTCATCTGAATTAGAGATCCAGTTAGCATCGTTGTACCCTTCTAGTACAACGGGAAATCTATTGTATTCAATGACATAATCCATTGAACCTCTTAAGTATCTCATAAGCCTAGCAAGTGCATCCCAATGTTCCTGATTTGGACATTGAGTGTACCTACTCAATCTACCTACTGCATAAGCAATATCACGTCTAGAAAAGCTCATCAAGTGCAGTAAGCTCCCAATTATCTAGGCATACTGAGGCTGAGATAATGATTCTCCTCTATTTTTCATTAATTTAGAATTAGCATCATAAGGGGTACTCACTGGTTTCAGGTCATAAAACCCAAACTTCTTAAGAAGTTTCTCAATGTATTGTTCTTGAGATAGTAATATACTATCTCCATTCCTTATGATTCTAATACCTAAAATCACACTAGCTTCAACCATGTCTTTCATTTCAAATTTTGATCCTAGAAACAATTTAGTTCTAGCGACAATCTCATTGCATGTACCAAAGATTAACATTTCATCCACATACAAGCATATAATGACACAATCACCATTTTCAAATTTAGAGTACACACATTTATCAACATCATTAGGTGAAAAACCATCATAAAGCAACACATTATCAAGTTTTTCATGCCATTATTTGGTGCTTGTTTCAACCCATACAAGGATTTTAAGAGTTTGCATACTTTATCCTCTTGACTAGATACAACACACCCTTCAGGTTGAGTCATATAAAATTCTTCCTCTAAACCACCATTCAAAAAGGTATTTTTAACATCCATATGATGTATCACTAGTTTATGGATAGCTGCTAGAGTTAATAACACTCGAATAGAGGAAATCCTAGTCACAAGAGAAAAAGTATCAAAGTAATCTATGTTGGGTTTTTGAGTAAATCCTTTTGCTACTAATCTTGCCTTATACTTCTCTATGGATCCATCATGGTGATACTTTTTCTTAAATATCCACTTACAACCAAAGGGTTTTGCTCCTTTAGGAAAATCTACTAAAGTCCAAGTACTATTTTTTTGAATTGATTCAATTTAAGTCCCAATGGCCTTATCCCACTGTTTGACATCAAGAGCACTAGTAGCTTCTACAAAGCTTGTTGGATCATTATCAACAAGATAAGTATAAAAGTCATCTCCAAAGGAAGTTTCCTTTCTCCGTCTTTTACTTCTTCTCAAATCCTCATTCATGGTATCACTATTATTACTCTCATCATCAGGTTGAGACATCTCACTAACCTTTAAGGGAAACACGTGTTTAAAGAAATCAACACTTTTCGTCTCCATTATAGAATTTCTCTCAAGTATGTTACTTTTAACAACTAGAAATCTATAGGCAGCATATGTTCAGCATAAGCTAAGAACATACAATCAGAGGTTTTAGAGCCCATTTTTCTTTTCTTAGGATCAGGTAACATCACCTTAGCTAAACACCCCCACACTCTTATATATTTAAGGTTAGGTTGGTAACCTTTCCACAACTCATAAGGAGTTTTACCGGTTTTCTTATGGGGTATTCTATTTTGTAAAATACATGTAGTAAGCAAGGCTTCTTCCCAAAGGTTATCAAGTGTACCAAAACTAACAAGCATAACATTCATCATCTACTTAAGGGTTCTATTTTTTCTCTCAACTACTCCATTAGACTCAGGTGAATATGGTGTGGTCACTTCATGGATAATTCCTTCTTTAACTCAAAAATCATTCAAGAGAACATACTCACCACCTCTATCTGATCTAATCCTCTTAATTTTCTTATTCAACTGATTTTCTACTTCTGCTTTAAAGGTTAAAAACACATCAAAAGCTTCATCTTTATGTTTGATTAAGTAAACTTTGGTGTATCTAGAATAATCATCTATAAAGGTCACAAAATAATTTTTACCTCCTCTAGACATGGTTTGTTTGAAATCAGCTAGATCAGTATGAATTAACTCTAACAGTTCAGTTTGACGTTCTACAAAAAAACGTGTTTTCTTTGTTAATTTAGATTCTACACATATATCACATTTACTACTCTGTTTATCATGCATATTAATCAATCCTAGTCGTTGTAATTTCAAAACATATGAGGAATTCACATGTCCTAATCTAGCATGCCATATATCATACGAGTCAACAATATAAGTAGAAGAACTTGATTCATTAATATTTTCAGAAACATTTAGAATGAAGAGTCCTTGATCACAATATCCCTTCCCCACGAAAACATTATTTTTTATCATAATGATCTTGTCAGACTCAAATGACACTTTAACCCACACCTTCCCCAATAGTGCTACAAAGATTAAATTAACTCTGATTGATGGCACATGTAGCACATCACTCGAGGCTAGAGTCTTTCCATGTCTGAGTTTGAGAAGAGCTTTTCCTTTTCCCAGAACAGGAGTGGTGCTGGAATCACCGAGGTAGACGTGTTCTTCTCCTTCCCCCACATGAGTGTAAGAGGTAAAGGCACTTCTGTTTGCACAGATATGCCTGGTAGCACCAGAGTCTACTACCCACTTGCTCACATTGGTCATCAGATTTACTTTAGAAATGACCGCAACAATAATGTCATCTCCTTCGGCTATATTGACCCTAGGAGGATTGTCGTTTCTCGCTCTGTGCCTGTACTGTGGTGCATGATGGCCAAGCTTCCCACATACGAAGCAATTTCTTTTCTTCTTAAAGGTGGGTTTAGATTCATTGGGACAAGATTTAAGAAAATTATTTTTCTTTTTGTGATCAGGTTTGTATTCGTACCTTTGCTTCCTTGTAGGAACAGTACACATCGAATAAATCATTAGAAAGTGTACTAAGCAAAGTGTGTCACCATACCTTGTTCGCGTAAGTCCACTCTTCAACTAGTTTTGAGTTTGAAGGAATAGTGAAGTCGGGCTTTGGAGATGAAAGAGCAGCAGCAATTTCATACATGTCTAAAAGGGTGGACACACGTTCCTTCTAGTGTCGAAAGTTCGTCCAGAGAAAACCTCGATTTTTGACATGTCCGGAAGTAATTTTGCGAAGACTGTCTGGGTTCCGGAAACAATGGTTTAACTATCTGAAGACATGTTGTTGATTTCAGGCCATAGGTCCTTAAGACATTCTTTCTATTTTATTTTTGAATTTTCAAAAACTTGAAACCCATCCTCTTGCACGACTCCACCTTTGAGCTTGTTAATGCTTGGACAAGACAATGGTTTTGCCTATAATGAAATATAAATTATCATGCATTTCAGTATTAACTCTTAGTTTTCTTATAATCCAAACTTCGGTCTCATGTTTTTTAGTTAATTACATTTCATACATTTGTCTCAGGAATGTTTCATCATTTTAACGAGTGAGTTGTTTTCAATTTTACAAATTCTATAAATTACTTTATAGAAAAATTATTTATTTTAATGTTATATTTCTGTGACTAACATTCTTTGTATTTCAACCCATCATTTTTATGAGCGTTTCATTTTCAATTAAAAATATCACTTTATAAATTTTATATATATAACGTGATAACCAGCATGCTAAACTTATTTAGCGATTAAACATTTGCTATATACATATATATAGTTAATAAAAACTAAGCATAATATATTTCAAATAAACTAGTTACACAAAACTAATGCGCACTCATCCCCAAATAATGCGGGTACAAAATCTAAAACAATTCAAATTACAAAAGGTTATATTACAATGAACTACGACGTAGAAATTAAAAGTTCTAATTAAAGTCTCTACAATAACAAACATGAATTAGGTAGTTGGGGATGATATTTCAACCCTAATTTTGGTCGGTATAGAGTAGTCTACGAAGCTCATTCTGAAGCCACACTTCCCAAATTTCCACGCATTGCAAACAAACTCGTGTCAGGGAACGTGTAAAATTCAGTATCGGAATAGTCTCGGCCATATTTTTAAATGATATTAATTAAAGTTTTATCGGATATAAAAACTATGAAAAAATTTAAACTTTTACTTAAGAAAAAAATTAAATATTAAAATATTTTTTAAAAACATAACATAATATTAAATATTTGATGAATTTAATATTATTTTAAAAATATGTAATATATTGTATCGTATTTAATTTCTAATGTGTGACATGCTTTATTTTTTATATTTAATAAATTAGTTTCTATTAGATTAATTTATTTGATTTTTATATTTTATTTTTATATTGAAGTAAAATTTTTATATTTAATTTTTTTATTATAAGAAATTAAGATAAATATAGGAATAAAATAATTATAAAAAGTCAATGTTTTTTTTTTGTATTTGTAAAAGAAGAAAAAAAATTAAAAAAATATGATATTAAATAAATGTAAACATTTTGTGTGTACGAAAGAAAATAATTGGAGTAGAACTTACTGGACATGTGCTTTAAGGAAAAATTACTAATAAGGTCAATTTGTTATATTATATATATATATATATATATATATATATATATATATATATATATATATATATATATATATATATATATATATATATATATTTCTTTTCTTTAGTAATGTTATTTTATTTTACT
The DNA here is from genome assembly GCF_029865625.1 of Vigna umbellata. Classification (NCBI taxonomy): domain Eukaryota; kingdom Viridiplantae; phylum Streptophyta; class Magnoliopsida; order Fabales; family Fabaceae; genus Vigna; species Vigna umbellata. Next base: position 72,946,685 of record NC_142168.1, on the reverse strand, counting down.
TTCTTTTCTAGATGGTTAGAACATCCAAGTCTCCTTATATTTATATTATTTATTTTGTTTGTCGATAAAGAAAAAAAAGAGAGTAACATGTTAACTAAATCATGAATTTTGGATGCTGAGTGAATTCAGTGATTAATAAAATCATTGATGTTCAATACTTGACAGTCTTATGAAAAATAACTAACCTGATTATTATTTTTATTACTTCAAATTTTAAACATAGGAACTATATTTTTTTAGTGAATAAGAATGAGAAGTTAATTTATTTTAATGTACACATTTCAAAGAACAAACATTCTTTGCATTTTATTTTTCAATTTTCTAGCACTTGAGCTTGTTATGTTTAAACAAGAAACACTTGTTATTCGAAACCATTCAAGTTATTTAGAAGCCAAGTTTTCTCCAAAAAGAAAAACTGTTTCAAGTTATAGTTGATGCAAACTGCAACAGTTAACACAGAAAAGAAAACGGATGAAATTAAGAAAGAAAAGATCTAACAGTTAAATATTTCATTTTTGTGTTACCTACCAATGAAAAAGGAAACAAACTTCAATTTTACAAAAATATAGTCAAGTGGGCTTATGGATTCTCATAAGATAACTCATGAAAGTGATTATTCTGCACCATATGTATGAACTCAATTGGTAAAATAATTGATCTGAAGAATTAATGCTAGAGGTTTCTGATACAACGGTTACTTCCTGTGCTTCCCTAAGAAGTCTCATTTGCCTACTACTATTTCTCTAAAGTGTTCGTTCAATTTAAAAATCATGAAATAATTGATCATTCGAAATCTAGTCTCTCGTGCAAATAAAAAATAACACCAAAAAGGACACATTAAATAATATTTTTTAAAAATGAAATAAAATAAAATTTAACTATACTTAAATGATAAAAAATAAAAAAATAAATTATAAACAATTTAAACCTCAATTAGTAAATAAAACATAATTCAGTAAACCAAATGTCAGTCTCAATAATGAAACTAAAAATTTGTTACGAAATTAAATTATATAAATAATAAAGTAGACAAATTTCATATATAATTTTTCTTTATTTAATTTTAACAATTGAAGTAACCCAAAAAAATAAATATAAATAAAATAAAAATAATGATGATGAAAATTATAAAAAATCATCCTTATACAATTTACATTATTTACTATCATGCCATCGCGTTTCATCGTCTTGAAACTTTTTCTTGTACGGTGTAACTCTTAATTTTTAAATTTCTTCTTCCTCGTTCTCATTGTAAAAGCATTGGAATGTAAATGAGTTTTTAAAAAGAAAAAAAAATTAAGAAGGGATGGACCTGTAATTTTGTACATATGTGATTATATAATTGAAGAAAATTTAGTATGACTCTAGGTTGAATGTTGATGTTTGTTATTTTCATTAATGTTTCAGTTAGGATTACTATTTTAGTAATCGGTTAAGTTTGTTATTTTTCAGTATTTTCCCTTTTTCTTAACCTATTTAAGGTTAGGGTTTTTTCTTTCCTTTCATAATGTAACACAGAAGAACTACACCATCACAGAAATACAAAAGCTTAAGTTTTTTTTTTCTTACCTCCGTTGAAGACTTTGCTCCGATCATCTTTTCTTCTTTCTTCAGAAGCCATGAACACTCACCACCAAGAGCTTCGTGCTCCTTTTCTCTAACTTCCAGAAGTCTCGTGCATTCTCTCTCTCTTGTTTGACGAAGACTGCTTCAAGACAGTGTCTTTATCCAGAGATATTTTTATCTCTTCGTGCCTTACGTTTGGGCCTTGCTTTAAGGCTTTGGGCCTATAGCTTAATATGGTATCAGAAGTACACATTTCTTGATTGTTTCTTGGAAGGATGGATATCCCAGATCCCAGTGTTCAACTTTCAAGCTCATTTTATCTTTATTCCGGAGAAAATCTAAGTATTACTCTTATTTTCCAAATTCTCAATGACACTAACTACTCATCTTGGAGCAGAAATTTAAAAAAGGCTCTTCTCTCCAAAAATAAAATGAAATTCATTGATGACAGTATCAAGAAGCCACTAAGAACCAATCCTCTGTTCGATGCTTGGGAAAGATGTGACACCATGATTTTATCTTGGATCATCAAGACTCTTTCAACCCATATTGCAGACAGTGTCATCTATGTTGACAATGCCAAAGATTTGTGGGAAGAACTTAAACAAAGATTTTCTAAAGGAGACTATTTTATGATTTCTGATTTACTACAGGATATCCATTCCATTAAACAAGGAGAGCGCAATGTCAGCCAATATTTCACTGACTTGAAAATTCTATGGGAAGAATTAGAATCCCTTAGACCCATACCCTGCTGCAGCTGTCAAATCCCTTGTACTTGTGATTTGTCCAAAGTTACTCTCAAATACAGAGAGGTAGAGCACGTCATATGCTTCCTGAAGGGTTTAAATGACACTTACCAAATTGTTAGAACTCAAATTCTCTTGATGGAGCCTTTGCCCAACATCAAGACTCTTTTCTCTCCTCATGCAGCAAGAACGTCAAGAAAGACCACATCATGGAACAATTCCTCAAACTGACACCTTCAAGATCCTGGCCAGCACCACTGATAAACCCACTTGGAAGCCTCAAGGACGTGGCACTAGCTCATGTGGCCAAGGTAGAGGAAGAGGGAGAAATCCCAATTATGGGAAACAATGCTCCCATTCTCACAAGATGAATCATACGGTTGATGAGTGTTATTCCAAACATGGTTACCCACCATGGTACAAGAAAACTGACAACAACACTCAAGACAGGGGAGGACAAAATGAGTGGAGTTTTGCTAATGTCTGCAAGGATGACTCTACCTCTACCCAGACACAGAATGTTTAACAGGGACATAACAATAATTCTATGCAATCTTTTACCCCTGAACAGATGCAGAAACTACTAAAAATGATAGAAGGCATTGGCAATTCCTCACACAGTGTTAGCCAAGTGCAAAGAAACACTCTTGGAGACAACCCATATACTTTTTCATGGATTATAGACACTGGGACCACTGATCATGTGACCCATGAAAGAAAACATTTTATTACCTTTCATAAAATTAAACCCATATCTGTTAAGCTTCCAAACAACTCTATAGTTACTGCCCAACATGCTGGAACCATTCAGTTTTCAAAGAATTTCATTATCTTTAATGTTCTCTATATTCCAGAATTTTCTTTTAACCTAATATATGTACAAAGTCTAACCAGAGACTTAAATTGCACTCTAACCTTTTCTTCTAAGACTTGTCAGATACAGGATTACTCTACCTTGAAGATGATTCACTACAAAAAAGTTGGGCATTACCGAAGGCCAGAAGCCCTCGGAAACTTCCATAAGCCGTCGATAAAGGGTGTTTACCGAAGGCTTATCGACGGCCAAAAATCCTTCGGTAAATCTCTTGTCGCTAACAATTACCGAGGGCTTTTTCCCTTCGGTAATTACCGAGGGCCAAAAGCCTTCGGTAATTACCGAAGGGCAAAAGCCCTCGGTAATTTCCGAAGGGCTAAAGCCTTCGGTAATAACCATATGAGGGTATTTACCGAAGGGCAGAAGCCTTCGGTAATGACCTACTATGGGCATTTATCGAAGGGCAAAAGCCTTCGGTAAATTGCAGAGAAGGTTTCAGAGAAATGGTATTTCTTGTGCAACCCAGACCTGTATATCAAATTTCAATTACAAACAGACCTGCATATCAATTTTCAAGCACATACAAACATGCATAATCTGCATCTCAAAGATGCAATCAATTATCAATATCCATTGAACATCAATTAATCCAACGAACATCCAATAATGTATAGATAATGTAATTATAGTGCAAATATAAAATAATGTAACAAAAGGATGTTCTAACATCCAAAGTCTGGAAGTAGATCTAACTAACATTGAAATCAGATCAAGTACAAAATGTTCTAATATCCAAATGTTTGTGTAACAAGAATAAGAAAATGAAACTAATAATATACATAACTATCATCAGAATGATCTTCATCATCCTGCTCCTGTACTGATGGCTGGACTAGTGTGGGTTGGACTGATGAGGGTTGGACTGATGAGGGTTGGACTGATGTGGGCTGCTGAGTGGCAGCAAGTGATGAGGAGGGTCGTGGCTGGGTCGGAGGGATATTTTGTACGTCCTGTGAGGTTTCAGGCAAGACTCTCATGACCAGGGCCTTAAAGTTTGTAAACTCTGCTCTGAGATCAGTGATCTCCTGGTCACGTTGCCGGAGTTCCTGCGTGAGGCGAAGAACGACCTCGTCAGGAGTACTGGTGGAAGAAGAAGGCTGGTGCTTCAGAGTACCTCCTTTGGATGCTGTATAGTTTGCAGCAAGCTGTCCCGCACCATACACTCGTCCTTTTTTCTTCCCACCAACGATGTCAATCCAACACTGTGTCCTACGGATGTCATCATCTGCATTACTAGCATCATCCGGTGTAGGAGCTGACTCATGTTCAGATCTAACCTGTGAAAGTCTCGTAGAAAAGTCTTCCTGTTGAAACATTAAAAGCAATGTCAGGGAACGATAGTATAACATAAATGAAAAATTAGTAATAGTAATAGTGTTATTTGCTTACATGAGTCTTCCGAGATCTTTCATCAACAAATTGATTAGTTCCCTTCCGAACATGAGTCTGTGCAAAGACCTCATCAACATGGACCGCCCGTCCTAGAGCTTGTGCCTGTAACATAATTAAGAATTACAAGCGTACATATGAAATAGAATATACATAACTTATGTATGAAAGAAAAAGTTATGTAATGAGATTATACCATACGAATGGCATGCTCATGAATGGTGATCGACCCACCAGTACAGAGTGGGATTATACCATACCCCTTTCAGACGCTCTGTTCCTCTGGGATTTGGGACATTTATTGCAAAACTCTACCGTATTCCAATGAGCCAGTAAAGAGTTCCAAATTTGTTCACCCAGCCAGTAAGGGCACTGTCCTGCATTGCGAGCATCCCTAAACATCTCTGACAGTCGATGAGATGCTTTCATGTGGAAATTTCTGTGTATGTGACTTTCATGTTCAGGTTTCCAATGCACCTTCATCTGTAACATTAAAGAGAACAAACATTGATTACAGAACATACTCAAATAAGAGGGACGATTAGTTAAATAGATTGTTCACCTGAAAGCGCTCCCAGAATGCCTTTCTGTCGTCATCAGGAATTGCTCCCCAAGTAGGCCATGGACTTAGAAATTGTTGCTTAATTGAACGTGTGATGGCCTGGGAAGCAACCCTAGATGGAATAAACCTATAGGATAAAAGTCATTTGAATTACAATAGGGTTTAAACATCAAATTATATCAAGAGATTAAAAACTTACCCTTTATCATACGGCTCAATCCATGGTCGATCATGGAGGGGGGGTCAAGACCTTCACCATCACCACTTGAATCTTGATCAGCAGATGGTGTGACAGTGTCAGAAGGCGGTATAACAGATGAGGAAGGTATAGAAGTAGGGTCAGGGACAGGAGTGGGGGTTATAACCACAGGGGGAGGAGTGGGGGTTATAATTACAGGAGGAGGAAGAGGGTCTGTTGTAGGGGTAGTAGAAGGGTGTACTGCAGCAGAGGTAGTAGAAGGGTGTACTGCAGCAGAGGTAGTAGAAGGCTGTACTGCAGCAGGGGTAGGAGTAGGGTGTACTGCAGCAGGGGTAGGAGTAGGGTCTACTGCAGGTGTAGGAGGCTGTACTGTAGGGGTAAGAGGAGGCCCCACAGATGATGTAGTGCCGGCAGCAGTGGTAGGTAGTCTAGCAGGCACCCTAAGTACATACTTTGGTGCCTGTCGTTGCCTCTTTCTAGGCCTTGCTACCCCCTTTCCTTTATCAGGACGTTCTGAACCTTGTCCTGTCATTACTGCATTGAAATGGTTACAAATAAAGCGAAAAAATAGAAATGATTAACGAAGGATCAATGCTTTTTAAAGTAAATGTATAAATAATTGCATACAACTTTTAACATGGTATTTTAGATAACTGTATTGAAATGACAGTTCAATTTGCTACAATGGATGTCCAACATTCAATCGTCGTCATCATGATCATCATCTTCATCTTCTTCTTCATCATCGTCTTTATCATCATCATCTTCGTCTTCTTCTTCGTCGTCATCATCATCATCATCTTCTTGTTCGTCTTCTTCTTCTTCTTCTTCTTCTTCCTCTTCTTCTTGTTCTTCATCACCTTGTATTGTTGCTTGTAATTCATCTCCATCACCATCAGGGTCGACCAATGCGGTTATACGTTCAACTTCAATAACTTCTTGTGGTTGTGACATTTGGTCAAGTTGGTAGGCAACATCTTCCTCAACCTCATTTGAGTCAATGCGACCTCTTGGCTTGGTTTGTATTGCTACGGCCCAACCACGCTTGTCAATATTGCGGAATGGTGGATATGGCACATAATAAACCTGTCTGACATTACTTGGTAGAATGAAAGGATCAAACAGTCCATATCTTAATCTCTGGTTGAGTTCGACAATATTGAAGCGTGGATCGACTCTAGTACCAGCTCTAGAAGGATCAAACCATTCACAATAAAAAAGTACTACTCTGTTTGGAGAAGTAGTGTTGTTGTACTCTAACTCATATATTTTATGAATGATGCCATAGAAATCATCATAACAACCCTATGTTAGGCCCTTCACATACACACCACAATTTGATGTTTTCTTTCCTTTAGACCATTCATGTGTATGGAATTTGTAACCATTGGTGAAGTAAGTGTGCCATTCTTTGACACATCTCATTGGCCAATTCGACAGATGTCTTAACTCTTGAACCGTGGGAGTTAATGCCTGATTAAAAACCTACAAAGGTACTAACAAAATTATAAAAGCAAGAGTCAGGTTAACCTTGGTCTAAATGTAGGAAAAAATACGGACCTGATTTCTAAACCAATGGGGAAACTCTGAGTGTATTCTAGAAGAAGTATTTCCTTCTGCGACTTGCTCAGCCACAACAAATGAGCTGGTACAAATGAAATTCATTAGTGTATAATAATTGAACCCATTTGAAAGACAATGTAAATGGATGATGACATACTCAAGGTACGACTTTACTTCACTGCAATTGATTAAGACATGGACATGAGCAGAGTTGAATTCAGCATCAGTTAACCAATGAGTGAATTCTTTCCCTGCGTGACGGCCTGATTGTCGGAACACTGATAATGCACCTTCACGTGGTTCAACTTGCCATTGCATTTCATTTCTGACATGAGTGGGGGACAACATGAAGTTTTTGAAATAATGTGAACAAAAATACGTTGTCTCTCTGTGCAAGTAAGCTGCACAAATTGAGCCTTCTACTCTAGCTTTATTTTTAACTGAACGTTTGGATTCTCCCATAAACCTTTCAAATGGATACATCCACCTGTATTGCACAGGTCCCCCAAGCCAAGCTTCATATGCAAGATGAATTGGAATATGCTCCATTGAATCAAAGAATGCAGGAGGGAATATTCGTTCCAATTTGCAGAGAATAATTGGGATATTTTCATCCATCTTTTTAAGGGAATTCTCCTTTAGTGTCATGCAACACAAATCTTTAAAAAAGTTACTGATCTCTATCAGTGGATTTAACACGTGCATTGGCAAACAACTGAACGCAAGAGGGATTAAAGTCTTCATGAATACATGACAATCATGACTCTTCAACCCTTGAATAGTACCGTTCTGAACATTGGCACATCTGGACAAGTTAGAAGCATATCCATCTGGCATTCTAAGCTCCTTGATCCATCCACACACTATTCTTGCCTCGTCTTTTGAAATGGTGTAATTTGCTTTTGGTTTAAATAATCGGCCGTTACCTTGCGCCTTCAACTCTAAGTCTTTTCGTCCACAATACAAAGGTAAATCTTTTCTTGCTTTCTCATTATCTTTTGTTTTACCTATAACATTCATCACTGTGTTGAAGACATTGTCAAAGAAATTCTTTTCTGTGTGCATGACATCGAGGTTGTGTCTTAGCAAGTTGTCTTTCCAATAGGGAAGTTCCCAGAATATGCTTCTTTTAGTCCAATTATGCCATTCTCCAAACCCTTCTATTCTATTCTGACCAGATTCAGTGACTTTTGGATAGTCTTTCACCCTTCTCCAAACGTGTGATCAAGTCAACTTGGGCGGGGGCATATCCGTTTCAACTTGCCCTTTGCGAAATGCCTTTTTGTTTCTTCTAAAGGGGTCATCAATGGGCAAGAACCGTCGATGGCAGTCAAACCAACTACTTTTCCGACCATAAGTCAATTGGAATGACTTTGTATGTTCCATGCAATGTGGACAAGCTAATCGACCATGCGTGCTCCAACCAGATAACATGCCATACGCTGGGAAAGTCATTAATAGTCCACATCAAGGCTGCCCTCATAAGGAAATTTTGCTTCCTTGAAACGTCATACGTCCAAACACCATTCCATAACTTCTTCAAATCATCAATCAAAGGCTCCAAATAAACATCAATCAATGATTTGGGATTAGATGGACCTGGTATTATACACGATAGAAACATGTAAGGCTTTGTCATACACACTCAGGTGGTAGATTGTATGGGGTAACTATCACGGGCCAGCATGAATAGGGTGATGCAGACGCCTGAATGTACGGGGTAAACCCATTAGAGCATAGACCAAGTCTGACGTTACGTGGTTTGCTGGCAAAGGATGTATGTTTACGATTAAAGTGCTTCCAAGCTTCACCATCAGAAGGATGACGCAAAAATCCCGGAGTTTTGTTACCATCATGCCATGTCATGTGTTGTGATGTTTGCATTGAAGTAAACAATCTTTGTAATCTTGGAATTATAGGCAAGTAGAACATGGACTTTATTGGAATTGGTTTTTTTTGCCTCCGTCCAGCATGCATTGTATGATATCTAGGTGAGCCACAAAACTTGCATTCAACCAACAATGCATCATTTTTGCCACTGTCATTGTCATAGAATAACATACATCCGTTAACACAACAATCAATCTTCTTGACATCCAATCCCAACTTTGAAACACATTTTTTGGCTTGGTAATAATTCTTCGGCATGAAATTGTTTGGTGGTGTCAAATCTAACATCAATTTTGTATAGAAGTCCACTGCTTCAATGGGAACGTTCCAATTAGATTTGCCAGCCATGAGTCTAATGCACACTGACAATTTTGACTCAGATGAACCTTCAAATACAGGTAGATTTGCCTCTATAAGTAAATTGTAAAACCTCTGCGTCGTTTCATTTGGAGGCTCTTCATCGTGACTATCGTCTGCTTCTTCAGCATGGTGACGAAGAGCATTGTCGACCATCTCTTGCATATAGGCAAATTGATCTATCTCAGATGTATGTACAATAGTATTCGAACCTGATGCAAGCCGTCTTACAACTGCAGTGGAGGTCGAAGGAATTTCTTCACCATGAAATGTCCAGACCGTGTAATTAGGCATGAACCCTTTTTGGTAAAGGTGAACTTTGACAACTTCATCTTTCAAAATCCTTGTACATTCGCACTTGATGCATGGACATCGAATCCCTCCATCAAGGGCATAATATTGATATCGTCGGGCCGTCTCCACGAACTCTTCAACTCCGATGACAAAAGATTCCTTCAAACCTCTCCTTCCACTATAACAACGGTCGTACATCCATCCACGATGGTTGGGAAATTGGGCCATGTTCTGTGACAAGCCAAACAAATAAAAACTTAGCCAAAACAGCAACACTCCATGTGACATAAGTAATAAACCTATTACTACTCAAGTCGAACATGGAAGGCAATTTGAACACTATGGTCATAGGCATTCAATAAGGGCATGCAAAGAGAAGTCCTCGGTATTGAAATGCCTTAGACATACTAAGGGGCTGTGTATTAAAGTTGGAGGAGACAACTTATTACTACTGAAGTTCTCTTGTCTAGAGTACTTCCAAATATTTTGTAGGTTCTAAGTGTTTAGTGTATTTTTACCCTTCTCATTGCTTTGAGAATGTGTGTAGTACCATAGGTTTTTAAATGACTACTTAACTTAATGAAGTTATAGGGTAACAAATGAAAGACAATGTAAATGAACATACCATATAGACATCAACATAATTTAGGCAATCAAATATCTATAAAAGCATGGATATATACTACAATTTGTGGTTTATGGAATTCTTTAATGAATCGGATTGTGGGTAAACACTGTGTCCGATTCAAACGGTTGTAATTCATTAGTGTAACAGTTTGCAATTGCCTCAACTCACTAATTTACCATTTCTTTTATATAGTTTTGTCTGTGAGTTATCAAGAAGACTAAAATAAAACATTTTTCCATCGCTGTAGAATCTTACACAAGGACGCCAATAAGGAGAGGTGGGAATTTTTGTTATTATTTTAATAAGGGGTGCAGGAAGAAAAGGCCACCTGTTATCTTCACTTGGCCCAGTTCTCAAAGTGAGAAGAAAATGTATATTTCATCTGATTTCAGTTGTCATTGCCAAGCTCTCCTTCATCTCCTGGGTTTGTTCTTCCCCTGTTCTTCATCAATGAGTAAGTTTCATTGTATTTTCCTGGCTTGACTTTGTTCCTCTATTTCATCTCATTTCATTTTTCACCTCTGTGCCCTATTCTTACATTTATTTTATGGTGCACCTTTTGATTTTAGTCATCTGTGTTCTGCCTCTGTTAATTATGTTCTTCTTCTAGCACTTGTATCATTTTTAGTCCTACCATTCCTTCAGATATTTGTATTAATCTATTATGTTTTTCTAATTTTAATACGTAATAGAATTTTTAAATAAGAAGGGTGTTCCTCTTTCCGGTTTTGTGAGATATAATGGAATTTGAAATTAAATGTTACAAGATGACGGAAAGAAGTTTAGTGGAGGTGTGTGGGTATGGGTTTGAATGGGCAGGAAGAGGATAGTTGGTGGACATAATGAGTTACGGAGAAAAGACGAAGAGGTAGGGTTTAGGGGGAAGAGGTTGCAGATTTTCATGTTCTGCAGAAAGGGGAAACTGATTTGTTTTTGTGAACTTTGTTATTTGCACCCTTATGGTACTGTTTACACCCTGTGTCATATGCTACTAATCCCCTTGCAATATTATCTACGACTCTCACGTCTTATTGCATAAGATTTGGGAGAAAATAAAATTTGAACTAATCAAGTATTGTAGGGTTAGATTGGTTCAGACTAAAAAAGATAATTCAAAATTCAAACCAAGCTAACCTAGTCAGGAAAAGATTGGTTCGGTTAGGATCAAGTGCATCTAATCACAAAAGTATACGAAACTTTGTTTTAAGAAAAAGAAAAATGCATGATATTTTCAAGACATTCACGCAATTCTTTATTGGAGGAGATAAAAAAAACATTTATATGAGCATGAGTGCAGAACTAAGGGAATCTGGTACTAGATGAAACAAGGTTCAAACACCTTAATAGGACAGTTTTGAACTCTGTTTATGTACTATAATTCTAATTCAAAAATAATATCAATTTAGGAAAAAAGATCAGACAAATGAAAGGTTTGGGAAAGAAAGAAGGGAGGTTAAAGTAGTTTAGGAAATAAACGAAAACAATATCCTGAAAGAATAGGGTAGAAGATAGGACTGTACTCTACATAAACAGCGTTGGTTATTTACATTGTTTTAGTTAAGGCTTTCATAAATTAAGGTTACATTAAGTCATCAAAGACAAGTTTATTGCTGTCGGATTTGGTCCTCGCCAGGTAATTCACATATTTCATTGTTCTTTTTGCTAACTGAAAAGTAGAAAGACATACAATCACATAGCATGTGCACAGAGGAGAGATTGTGATCTTTGTTTCTATGCTGCTAGTGCAAAAGATTGTACACTAACCAACAAATTTTCCAGTTTACTCTACACATTGTGAAAGGCCTTCTGCTTGCACTAGCTATACATGTTTCAGTTTTTCTTCCTTTCTTCATCTGTTGAAGAACCTTTCTTAGAATCCATTTCAGTGCCTACTTCTATTCTACACCTATTTCTATTAGTTTTAAGCTTGTTGGCATGTTAAAATTGACCAATTAAAGTCATATTTTGGTGCTGTCCTTGTACATTTCTGGTCCAGTTTTTGATCTGCTTTGGTGCTAATTTATGTGTCAAATAGTGGTGTTCTAAAGACTTTGAGGTGCAGTCCATTTTTAGAAACATTTGAGTGATTGGAAGTAGATAGGCTATAAGGGAAAAAATAGTGTTGTGGTTGCTAATGATCAGTGATTGGATTTGGTTAGGTATCAACATTTGAGTGAATTATCAACAAAGGTGGAAGATTTGCACAAACAGATGTGCTTAATCTGATTCAGTTATTGCTGAATCAATTGCTTAAAGTAGATGGTATAATGGTTGAAGGGGATGTGAAATTAAAGAGGAAAATTCAGGTCATGCCAAATACTGAGATGCATTTTACTGAATTTTGTTTATCACTATATCTCAAACTACATTTGTTTAACCACTTGTAGTTCTAATGTTAGTGAAAAATTAATTTTAAAGTTAAAAAGAGTTCAAAACTATGTTCAAACTCTGGACTAGCTGAAGATTAAGAATTCCTTGCTTGGTAGCAATGGACATCATGCACCATTGAGAATTGTGTGTAGTACCATAAATAATTTAAGGTACTTTTATCCTTCTACATCAAGTAGTAAGATTAACGCTAAATCAATCCTAAGTTCAGTAATGTCAGATTTCACTCACAGTCATACAGTACAATTTGTTCTTAAATGGGATTTGGCACACTTTTTTCTAACCATTATGGGATCACTCAAAGTATGACAAAAAGGTAATGAATTTGGAAATGAAACTTTACTTTAGCATGTCAAGAAGAACATGGAATTTTCTAAGAATAGCTACTAAAACACAACTTACAAAAACATTGATTCAGTTTAGCCATTACCTTGAGATCAGAGAGACCAACCACACAAGCACAGTCCACTACTTTAGCACCAGCAAGTTCTACAATTGAAAGCAAACTTAACCATTTTAGGAACAACAACAAAAATTGGGGGTTAATTCATAAAGCTTATATATATATATATATATATAATATATATATATATATATATAAACATGCTTTTTATTTCTAGTAGTTACCTAGGAGTGTGACAAGACAGTGACATGTATGAAACCTTAATTTAAAGTGAACCATGGTCTACAATCATGAAATATCAAAGCTGAATGCATCTTTACTTACTCACCACAGAAATACATTCACTTAATAAGACATTTATTCTTGCAAAAGAGAATTTAGAACAAAATAGTACCTTCAATCGTAAAAGGCTGCAAGAGGAAATCACCTACAAGTCTAATTGCTGCTAATACAGTTCCACCTGTGGCCACCAAATCATCAATAATTATGACATGTTTGCTGGACTGAAGAGCACCAACATGCAACTCCAAACAATCATTTCATTTCTAGAACATATTTTTCACAAATTACTTCCCCTAAACAAAGATTAGGCATCACTTTCCAAACCAAATCAATGCACTGGAACAAGTACCAGTTTAAATTGACAGACACAGTTGAAAGATTCTAAGAATCTTGTTCATGTGATATTACTTTCAACTTACTGGTGAACCTAAGTCTAGTACAACAAGATTCAAGACCAACACATGCAACTACCTATATTCAAATTATGCAGTGATTATTGTTGCAGTGCAACTCACAGTACACAATTAAACTCAAGAGCAATCCCAAATTTCTCCTAGAATTGTGCAACTAAAACACTCTGCCTCATTAAGTTCATCCTGGTGGATCTACGTTCACCATGTTCTCAATCATGCAAATTAAATGTTAAATGATCCATGTACTGCTGAACATAATCCCATGGTCAAATTATGCAGATTGGCAAAACAGTGTCACATTCTTGCTTTCTTGTAGGTACCTCATGCATAAGGCATTGGCTAGGAAAGGGATTGTTGTTTTTAATATTGCAATATTAATATCATACATTCCATGTAATAATAAATTTGATATTAGAAAAATAAAAAAGCTTAAGCATCTTTGCAATGAGGAGTAGATATGCACGCTGGTGCTGTCTGCATCTGAAACAATAAGGAGGAGATCACTAGCTGGGGTCCACATGACGGGAATCTGCAGAACAAGTAACAAAATGAGACCCATTTTGGTCATTTGGCTCACTCACACCATTCCATGTATGGTATCTGCTCAGTACACTTGAAAAAGCCTTCACAGTCTGTGTAACCTCAAAACCACCAAGAGAATTACACGTCCCCCACACAACCACTCTTTAAGAAAAACTTCTATCACTTTTATGAAATTTTGTCAAACTTTGGAAGATTACAAATAACTAATTTATTGACCCTTTTGTTTTCTATAAGCTGCATTAGTTCCTATGTTATATTAATTATACCTTTTCTTTGTAGAGGCAAAGATAAAAATCACTGGGGGTCCAAACATGTACGAAGAAAGTAGTTGCTTTGATCCGAATGGGATGGTGGCAGAAGACTGTTTTTCGCAGATGGTTTCAAAATCGGAGGCAGTTATGTCTGTGACTAGCATGCAGCCCCAAAACACCCTTGGGATGGAAAACTTAGCCTACACATCTGCTTCTACTGTTGCTATGGAAATCATTGCACACCCTCAACAAAACTCATACAATCAAGTTAATAACTTGAACCCCCAGTTTGTGCGAGTGGTGAACAACCATGGTTCATGTGAGGAGCTGTATTCTTTCCCCACTCACTCCTCCGCACTTGAGAGGGGTCACCATGATCACTAATTTCCTTATTCCACACCAACACCAGATCTCCTCAACCTTCTCCACTTGCCAATGACCTTTGAAAACCAAAGCACCAATCTTCCCAAACTCTCTGGCCCTATGGGAACAGCACACAGCACAAACGTCTCATATGTTTCCTATGACCCTTTCTTGCATATCAACCTGCAAGCACCTCCCACAGCTCTTGGAAATGATTAAGCCTTTAGAGGAGGGGGTGTCATACAAGGCAGTGGAATTGGCTGCCAAGATTTTCGAAATGGGGTGGTGGAGTTCACTCAAGATGTGGGCAAAAAGAGAGGGGGGAAAAGGACCAACCAGTTTACCAGTACCCCTACTGAGAGACAAAGGAGAGTGGATTTGAGTAGTAAATTTGATGCTTTGAAAGAACTCATCCCAAACCCCTCCAAGGTAACATTTTTGAGTAAATTATACTGTTGACATTCTCTCAAAGCCATAGACATTTTTCTTTCCTGCTTTTTCTATTTCACAGTAACTCGGTGATTGATTTTGTTCTGTTTTGTTAATTGAAAAGGATAATTGTGGTTTGGTAATACTAATATATTGTAAACAACCAATATTAGATTTAGAAAAAGAAGGATCAAAAACAGATGCAAAAACCTTTGGTGGTGAGCTTTAAACCTGAAATCATACCAGTGGGTTGAGGCTTAGAATTATCCATCTTTGCTCAATGGAGGATATCCTGAATATACTATTTTTTAGAGAGAATAAGTCCTCCATCAAGGATGGAGAATATGTCTACCATCAATCGTTGTTTTGATTGATCTACATTTTAATTAACTAAGAGTAAAACAAAGGTTGTGAGTGAAATGAAGTTTCAATGCACTATATTCAGTGCAACTTACTTATAAGGTTTAATGTATTAGGTATAGGACAGAGATATCAGTGTCCATGTAGGACACGCTAACCTTCTATAGGTCTATACATTAACCTTGACAGGAATATAACACCTTCTATAGGTATAGGACAGAGATATCTTGAGTATTTCGCTACTTATGCTATATGAAATTGGCTTTTTAGGTGTACCAGTAGCTTTGTACTCTGATTCATTACTTGATTATCAGTTTTCGTAATCTACTAATATTAGCTTGCTTTAGTTTTAAAATGGCTATTTCTAAAAAATGCATTACCAATCAAAATGCCAACTTTGAACAATTTTTCTATAACACATCATATTGCACAAAGTAATTCAGAGCATACATTGAACAAACTCAGAACAAATGCTTCTTAGCTTTTATAGTTCATCAATCAAAATAACAACTTACCTCGACGGTAGCCCCTTCAATAGCCTCTGAAGCAGTACTGGAAGACCTTGTCACGTAGCGTCACTGCCCTGGTTACGCCGCCTCGTCTATGTCGCGTCGTCCAATATCCTCCCTCGACAATGGTAGCCTTCAACTCAGCCACCCACCACCTTCCTCACCTCAGAACATTGCAAAACGCTACAAGAAATAAGCTTCCACCATTGACGCGTAATCGAAAACAGTAACAGGAAAACAAAATGAGATGGGAGAATGGGACACTTCACCTATAATGGAGGAGAGGGGAAGAAGCGTATCCCGATTGTGGTTAGGGAAGGAAGCACTCTGCACAAGCCAGCCAGTGAGTTCGTCGAGGGAGTTAGGGTACAGAATATGAAAATTGGGGAAGAACGAGTTTTCGCGAAATGAGGGGAGGGAAATATGTCACTTTCTAATTCCATATACATCATTCACTTACCGAGGGTCGCTTGCCTTTGGTAATCACTCCTGTCCATTACAGACGGCCATTACCCTTCGGTAAAGTCATACTACACAAGCCTTCGGAAAAGCCTTCGGTAAATTACATTTACCGAAGGCCAAAAGACCTTCGGTAATACTCCGCCGGAAATAAATGTTTTTCCTGTAGTGATTGGGCATGCTAATGTGAACAAAGGCCTTTACTATCTACAATCTTTCCCTGTTTTTAGTCAGGAATATGTTCCTAAATCTGTATTTTCTTGTAAACAAGTTAATGATGATTTGTGGCATTATAGACTGGGTCACCCTGGCCACAAAATCACAGAACAAATCTATAAGAATTTTCCTTATGTTCGTATGCCATCCAAAATTGTTTGTGACATTTGTCATTAATCTAAACAACATAAACTTCCTTTTTCTAAAAGCACTACTACTTCTACTAACTGTTTTGAATAAATACATTGTGATATATGAGGTCCTATTTCTATTCATTCTATTCATGGACATAAATACTTTCTTACAATTATTGATGATTACAGTAGACACACTTGGGCTTTCTTGATGCACA
>NC_142168.1:72852660-72929546 GCF_029865625.1 Vigna umbellata | reverse complement strand
CGAAGTTGACGAAGTGGAGGAAGTGGACGAAGTGGAGGAAGTGGACGAAGTGGAGGAAGTGGAGGAAACGGACGAAGTGGACGAAGTGAACGAAATGGACGAAGTTGACGAAGTGGACGAAGTGGACAAGGTAGACGAGGTTTACGACGGTGACGAAGTTGATGAAGTGGACGAAGTTGACGAAGTGGACGAAGTGGACGAAGTGGACGAAGTGGACGAAGTGGACGAAGTGGACGAAGTGGACGAAGTGGACGAAGTGCACGAAGTTGACGAAGTGGAGGAAGTGGAGGAAGTGGACGAAGTCGAGAAAGTGGAATAAGTGGACGAAGTTGACGAAGTGGACGAAGTGGACAAAGTGCAGGAAGTGGACAAAGTGGAGGAAGTGGAGGAAGAGGAGGAAGTGGACCAAGTGGCCCAAGTGGAGAAAGTTGACAAAGTTGACGAAGTTGACGAAGTGGACGAAGTGGACAAAGTGCACGAAGTGCACGAAGTGGACGAAGGGGACGAAGTGGAGGAAGAGGACGAAGTGGACGAAGTTGACGAAGTCGACGAAGTGGACAAAGTGGACGAGGTTGACGACGTTGACGAAGTTGACGAAGTGGAAGAAGTTGACGAAGTGGAGGAAGTGCACGAAGTGGACGAAGTTGACGAAGTTGACGAAGTGGAGGAAGTGGAGGAAGCGAAAGACGTGGACGAACTGGACGAAGTTGACGAAGTGGAGGAAGTGGAGGAAGTGGAGGAAGTGAAAGATGTGGACGAAGTGGACGAAGTGGACGAAGTTGACGAAGTGGACGAAGGTGACGAAGAGGACGAAGTGGACGAAGTTGACGAAGTGGACGAAGTTGGCGAAGTGGAGGAAGTGGAGGAACTGGACGAAGTGGACGAAGTGGACGAAGAGGACGAAGTGCACGAAGTGGACGAAGTGGAGGAAGTGGACGAAGTGGAGGATGTGGAGGAAGTGGACGAAGTGGAGAAAGAGGAATAAGTGGACGAAGTTGACAAACTGCAGGAAGTGCAAGAAGTGGACAAAGTGGAGGAAGTGGAGGAAGAGGAGGAAGTGGACGAAGTGCACGAAGTGGAGGAAGTTGACGAAGTTGACGAAGTTGACGAAGTGGACAAAGTGCACGAAGTGGATGAAGGGGACAAAGTGGAGGAAGAGGACGCAGTTGACGAAGTGGACGAAGTGGACAAAATGGAGGAAGTTGACGAAGTTGAGAAAGTGGACTAAGTGGACGAAGATGACGAAGTGGACGAAGTGAAGGAAGTGGACGAAGTGGACGGAGTTGACGAAGTGGACGAAGTGGAGGAAGTGGACGCAGTTGACGAAGTGGACGAAGTGGACAAAATGGAGGAAGTTGACGAAGTTGAGAAAGTGGACTAAGTGGACGAAGATGACGAAGTGGACGAAGTCGAACAAGTGGAGGAAGTGGAGGAAGTGAAGGAAGTGGACGAAGTGGCGAAGAGGACGAAGTTGACGAAGTGGAGGAAGTGGACGAAGTGGAGGAAGTGGACGAAGTGGAGGAAGTGGAGGAAACGGACGAAGTGGACGAAGTGAACGAAATGGACGAAGTTGACGAAGTGGACGAAGTGGACAAGGTAGACGAGGTTTACGACGGTGACGAAGTTGATGAAGTGGACGAAGTTGACGAAGTGGACGAAGTGGACGAAGTGGACGAAGTGGACGAAGTGGACGAAGTGGACGAAGTGCACGAAGTTGACGAAGTGGAGGAAGTGGAGGAAGTGGACGAAGTCGAGAAAGTGGAATAAGTGGACGAAGTTGACGAAGTGGACGAAGTGGACAAAGTGCAGGAAGTGGACAAAGTGGAGGAAGTGGAGGAAGAGGAGGAAGTGGACCAAGTGGCCCAAGTGGAGAAAGTTGACAAAGTTGACGAAGTTGACGAAGTGGACGAAGTGGACAAAGTGCACGAAGTGCACGAAGTGGACGAAGGGGACGAAGTGGAGGAAGAGGACGAAGTGGACGAAGTTGACGAAGTCGACGAAGTGGACAAAGTGGACGAGGTTGACGACGTTGACGAAGTTGACGAAGTGGAAGAAGTTGACGAAGTGGAGGAAGTGCACGAAGTGGACGAAGTTGACGAAGTTGACGAAGTGGAGGAAGTGGAGGAAGCGAAAGACGTGGACGAACTGGACGAAGTTGACGAAGTGGAGGAAGTGGAGGAAGTGGAGGAAGTGAAAGATGTGGACGAAGTGGACGAAGTGGACGAAGTTGACGAAGTGGACGAAGGTGACGAAGAGGACGAAGTGGACGAAGTTGACGAAGTGGACGAAGTTGGCGAAGTGGAGGAAGTGGAGGAACTGGACGAAGTGGACGAAGTGGACGAAGAGGACGAAGTGCACGAAGTGGACGAAGTGGAGGAAGTGGACGAAGTGGAGGATGTGGAGGAAGTGGACGAAGTGGAGAAAGAGGAATAAGTGGACGAAGTTGACAAACTGCAGGAAGTGCAAGAAGTGGACAAAGTGGAGGAAGTGGAGGAAGAGGAGGAAGTGGACGAAGTGCACGAAGTGGAGGAAGTTGACGAAGTTGACGAAGTTGACGAAGTGGACAAAGTGCACGAAGTGGATGAAGGGGACAAAGTGGAGGAAGAGGACGAAGTGGACGAAGTTGACGAAGTGGTGGAAGTGGAGGAGGTGGATGAAGAGGACGAAGTGGAGGAAGTGGACGATGTGGACTACTTGGACGAGGTTGACGAATTTGACGAAGTGGACGAAGTGAAGGAAGTGCACGAAGTGGACGAAGTTGACGAAGTGGACGAAGTGGACGGAGTTGACGAAGTGGACGAAGTGGAGGAAGTGGACGCAGTTGACGAAGTTGACGAAGTGGACAAAATGGAGGAAGTTGACGAAGTTGAGAAAGTGGACTAAGTGGACGAAGATGACGAAGTGGACGAAGTCGATGAAGTGGAGGAAGTGGAGGAAGTGGAGGAAGTGGACGAAGTTGAGGAGGTGGAGGAAGTGGACGAAGTGGAGGAAGTGGACGAAGTGGAGGAAGTGGACGAAGTGGAGGAAGTGGACGAAGTGGAAGAAGTGGAGGAAACGGACGAAGTGGACGAAGTGAACGAAATGGACAAAGTTGACGAAGTGGACGAAGTGGACAAGGTAGACGAGGTTTACGACGTTGACGAAGTTGACGAAGTTGACGAAGCTGACGAAGTGGAGGAAGTTGACGAAGTGGACGAAGTGGACGAAGAGGACAAAGTGGACGAAGTGGATGAACCTGACGAAGTGGAGGAAGTGGAGGAAGTGGACGAAGTGGAGAAAGTGGAATAAGTGGACGAAGTTGACGAAGTGGACGAAGTGGACAAAGTGCAGGAAGTGGACAAAGTGGAGGAAGTGGAGGAAGAGGAGGAAGTGGACGAAGTGGAGAAAGTTGACGAAGTTGACGAAGTGGACGAAGTGCACGAAGTGCACGAAGTGGACGAAGGGGACGAAGTTGAGGAAGAGGACGAAGTGAACGAAGTGGACGAAGTGGACGAAGTGGACGAAGTGGACGAAGTGGACGAAGTGGATGAAGTGGACGAAGTGGACGACGTGGACGAAGTGAACGAAGTGGACGAAGTTGACGAAGTCGACGAAGTGGACAAAGGGGACGAGGTTGACGACGTTGACGAAGTTGACGAAGTGGAAGTAGTTGACGAAGTGGAGGAAGTGCACGAAGTGGACGAAGTTTACGAAGTTGACAAAGTGGAGGAAGTGGACGAAGGTGACGAAGAGGACGAAGTGGACGAAGTTCACAAAGTGGACGAAGTGGACGAACGAAGTGGACGAACTTGACGAAGTGGACGAAGTGGACGAAGTTGACGAAGTGGACGAAGTTCACGAAGTTGAGGAAGTGGAGGAACTGGACGAAGTGGACGAAGAGAACGAAGTGGACGAAGTGGAGGAAGTGGACGAAGTCGAGGATGTGGAGGAAGTGGACGAAGTGGAGAAAGTGGAATCAGTGGACGAAGTTGGCGAAGTGCAGGAAGTGGATAAAGTGGAGGAAGTGCAAGAAGTGGACAAAGTGGAGGAAATGGAGGAAGAGGAGGTAGTGGACGAAGTGGAGAAAGTTGATGAAGTTGACGAAATGGACGAAGTGGGCGAAGTGCACGAAGTGCACGAAGTGGATGAAGGGGACGAAGTGGAGGAAGAGGACGAAGTGGAGGAAGTGGACGATGTGGACGAAGTGGACTACGTGGACGAAGTTGAAGAATTTGACGAAGTGGACGAAGTGAAGGAAGTGCACGAAGTGGACGAAGTTGACGAAGTGGATGAAGTCGACGGAGTCGACGAAGTGGACGAAGTTGACGGAGTTGACGAAGTGGACGAAGTGGACGGAGTGGACGAAGTGGAGGAAGTGGAGGAAGTGGACGCAGTTGACGAAGTGGACGAAGTGGACAAAATGGAGGAAGTTGACGAAGTTGAGAAAGTGGACTAAGTGGACGAAGATGACGAAGTGGACGAAGTCGATGAAGTGGAGGAAGTGGAGGAAGTGGACAAAGTTGACGAAGTGGAGGAAGTGGACGAAGTGGAGGAAGTGGATGAAGTGGACGAAGTGGAGGAAACGGACGAAGTGAACGAAATGGACGAAGTGGACGAAGTGGACAAGGTAGATGAGGTTTACGACGTTGACGAAGTTGACGAAGTTGACGAAGTTGACGAAGTGGACGAAGTTGACGAAGTTGACGAAGTGGACGAAGTTGACGAAGTGGACGAAGTGCACGAAGTGGACGAAGTGGACGACGTTGACGAAGTAGAGGAAGTGGAGGAAGTGGACGAAGTGGAGGATGTGGAGGAAGTGGACAAAGTGGAGAAAGTGGACTAAGTGGACGAAGTTGACGAGGTGGACAAAGTGGAGGAAGTGTAGGAAGTGGACAAAGTGGAGGAAGTGGAAGAAGAGGAGGAAGTGGACGAAGTGGAGAGAGTTGACGAAGTTGACGAAGTAGACAAAGTGGACGAAGTGGACGAAGAAAACAAAGTGGACGAAGTGCACGAAGTGGACTAAGGGGACGAAGTGGAGGAAGAGGACGAAGTGGACGAAGGGCACGAAGCGGACGAAGCGAACGAAGTGGACGAAGTAGACGAAGTGGACCCAGAGGACGAAGTGGACGAAGTTGACGAAGTGGACGAATTGGATGAAGTGAACGAAGTTGACGAAGTTGACGAAGTGGACGAACGAAGTGGACGAAGTTGACGAAGTGGAGGAAGTGGAAGAAATTGCCTAAGTTGACGAAGTGGACGACGAAGACGAAGTGGAGGAAGTGAAGGAAGTGGAGGAAGTGGTCGAAGTGGAGGATGTGGAGGAAGTGAAGTGGAGGAAGTGGACGGAGTGGAGGAAGTGGACGAAGTGGACGAAGTGGACGAAGTTGACGAAGTGGAAGAAGTCGACGAAGTGGACGAAGTGGACGAACTGGACGAAGTTGACGAAGTGGACGAAGTGGAAAAAGTGGATGAGGTTGACGAAGTTGACGAAGTTGACAAAGTGCACGAAGTGGAAGAAGTTGACGAAGTGGAGGAAGTGGAGGAAGTTGAAGAAGTGAACGAGGTGGAGGAAGTGGAGGAAGTGGAAGAAGTTGACGAAGCTGACGAAGTTGACGAAGTTCACGAAGTGGACAAAGTGGACGAAGTTCACGAAGTGGACGAAGTTCACGAAGTTGACGAAGAAAGCAAAGAGGGCGAAGTGGACGAAGTGGATGAAGTTGATGAAGTGGACGAAGTGGAGGAAGTGGAGGAAGTGAAAGACGTGGACGAAGTAGATGAAGTGGTCGAAATTGACGAAGTAGAGGAAGTGGAGGAAGTGGAGGAAGTGAAAGACGTGGACGAAGTGGACGAAGTTGACAAAGTTGACGAAGTTGACGAAGTGGACGAAGGTGACGAAGAGGACGAAGTGGACGAAGTTGACGAAGTGGACGAAGTTGACGTGGTGGACGAAGTTGACGAAGTAGACGAAGTTGACGAAGTTGACGAAGTGGACGAAGTTGTCGAAGTAGACGAAAGTGACGAAGTGGACGAAGTTGACGAAGTGGACGAACGAAGTGGACGAAGTTGACGAAGTGGACGAAGAGGACGAAGTTGACGAAGTGGACGAAGTGGAGGAAGTGGACGAAGTGGAGTATGTGGAGGAAGTGGACGAAGTGGAGAAAGTGGAATAAGTGGACGAAGTTGACGAAGTGGACGAAGTGGACAAAGTGCAGGAAGTGGACAAAGTGGAGGAAGTGGAGGAAGAGGAGGAAGTGGACGAAGTGGAGAAAGTTGACGAAGTTGACGAAGTGGACGAAGTGGACGAAGTGCACGAAGTGGACGAAGGGGACGAAGTGGAGGAAGAGGACGAAGTGAACGAAGTGGACGAAGTGGACGAAGTGGACGAAGTGGACGAAGTGGACGAAGTGGACGACGTGGACGAAGTGAACGAAGTGGACGAAGTTGACGAAGTCGACGAAGTGGACAAAGTGCACGAGGTTGACGACGTTGACGAAGTTGACGAAGTGGAAGTAGTTGACGAAGTGGAGGAAGTGCACGAAGTGGACGAAGTTGACGAAGTTGACGAAGTGGAGGAAGTGGACGAAGGTGACGAAGAGGACGAAGTGGACGAAGTTCACAAAGTGGACGAAGTTGACGAACGAAGTGGACGAACTTGACGAAGTGGAGGAAGTTGACGAAGTGGACGAAGTTCACGAAGTGGAGGAAGTGGAGGAACTGGACGAAGTGGACGAAGAGAACGAAGTGGACGAAGTGGAGGAAGTGGACGAAGTCGAGGATGTGGAGGAAGTGGACGAAGTGGAGAAAGTGGAATCAGTGGACGAAGTTGACGAAGTGCAGGAAGTGGATAAAGTGGAGGAAGTGCAAGAAGTGGACAAAGTGGAGGAAGTGGAGGAAGAGGAGGTAGTGGACGAAGTGGAGAAAGTTGATGAAGTTGACGAAATGGACGAAGTGGGCGAAGTGCACGAAGTGCACGAAGTGGATGAAGGGGACGAAGTGGAGGAAGAGGACGAAGTGGACGAAGTTGACGAAGTGGTGGAAGTGGAGGAAGTGGATGAAGAGGACGAAGTGGAGGAAGTGGACGATGTGGACGAAGTGGACTACGTGGACGAAGTTGAAGAATTTGACGAAGTGGACGAAGTGAAGGAAGTGCACGAAGTGGACGAAGTTGACGAAGTGGATGAAGTCGACGGAGTCGACGAAGTGGACGAAGTCGACGGAGTTGACGAAGTGGACGAAGAGGACGGAGTGGACGAAGTGGAGGAAGTGGAGGAAGTGGACGCAGTTGACGAAGTGGACGAAGTGGACAAAATGGAGGAAGTTGACGAAGTTGAGAAAGTGGACTAAGTGGACGAAGATGACGAAGTGGACGAAGTCGATGAAGTGGTGGAAGTGGAGGAAGTGGAGGAAGTGGACGAAGTGGACAAAGTTGACGAAGTGGAGGAAGTGGACGAAGTGGAGGAAGTGGAGGAAGTGGACGAAGTGGAGGAAACGGACGAAGTGGACGAAGTCAACGAAATGGACGAAGTGGACGAAGTGGACAAGGTAGACGAGGTTTACGACGTTGACGAAGTTGACGAAGTTGACGAAGTTGACGAAGTGGACGAAGTTGACGAAGTTGACGAAGTGGACGAAGTGGACGAAGTGGACGAAGTGCACGAAGTGGACGAAGTGGACGATGTTGACGAAGTGGAGGAAGTGGAGGAAGTAGAGGAAGTCGAGGAAGTGAAAGACGTGGATGAAGTGGACGAAGTTGACGAAGTTGACGAAGTGGACGAAGGTGACAAAGGTGACGAAGACGACGAAGTGGACGAAGTGGACGAAGTTCACGAAGTACACGAAGTTGACGAAGTGGACGAACGAACTGGACGAAGTGGACGAAGTTGACGAAGTGGAGGAAGTGGAGGAAGTGGACGAAGTGGAGGATGTGGAGGAAGTGGACAAAGTGGAGAAAGTGGACTAAGTGGACGAAGTTGACGAAGTGGACAAAGTGGAGGAAGTGTAGGAAGTGGACAAAGTGGAGGAAGTGGAAGAATAGGAGGAAGTGGACGAAGTGGAGAGAGTTGACGAAGTTGACGAAGTAGACAAAGTGGACGAAGAAAACAAAGTGGACGAAGTGCACGAAGTGGACTAAGGGGACGAAGTGGAGGAAGAGGACGAAGTGGACGAAGGGCACGAAGTGGACGAAGCGGACGAAGCGAACGAAGTGGACGAAGTAGACGAAGTGGACCCAGAGGACGAAGTGGACGAAGTTGACGAAGTGGACGAATTGGATGAAGTGAACGAAGTTGACGAAGTTGACGAAGTGGACGAACGAAGTGGACGAAGTTGACGAAGTGGAGGAAGTGGAAGAAATTGACTAAGTTGACGAAGTGGACGACGAAGACGAAGTGGAGGAAGTTAAGGAAGTGGAGGAAGTGGTCGAAGTGGAGGATGTGGAGGAAGTGAAGTGGAGGAAGTGGACGGATTGGAGGAAGTGGACGAAGTGGACGAAGCTGACGAAGTGGAAGAAGTCGACGAAGTTGACGAAGTGGACGAACTGGACGAAGTTGACGAAGTGGACGAAGTGGAAAAAGTGGATGAGGTTGACGAAGTTGACGAAGTTGACAAAGTGCACGAAGTGGAAGAACTTGACGAAGTGGAGGAAGTGGAGGAAGTGGAGGAAGTGAACGAGGTGGAGGAAGTGGAGGAAGTGGAAGAAGTTGACGAAGCTGACGAAGTTGACGAAGTTCACGAAGTGGACATAGTGGACGAAGTTCACGAAGTTGACGAAGAAAGCAAAGAGGGCGAAGTGGACGAAGTGGATGAAGTTGATGAAGTAGACGAAGTGGACGAAGTGGAGGAAGTGGTGGAAGTGAAGGAAGTGGACGAAGAGGACGAAGTGGACGAAGTGGACGAAGTGGACGAAGTGGACTAAGTGGACTAAGTGGACGAAGTTGACGAAGTGGACGAAGTGAAGGAAGTGGACGAAGTTGACGAAGTGGACGAAGTTGACGAAGTGGACGAAGTGGACGAAGATGACGAAGATGACCAAGTGGAGTAAGTGGACGAAATGGAGGAAGTTGACAAAGTTGAAGAAGTTGACTATGTGGACGAAGATGACGAAGTGGACGAAGTCGAGGAAGTGGATGAAGTGGAGGAAGTGGAGGAAGTGGACAATGTGGACGAAGTGGACGAAGTGGAGGAAGTGAACGAAGTTGACGAAGTGGAGGAAGTGGAGGAAGTCGACGAAGTGGACGAAGTTGACGAAGTCGACGAAGTGGACAAAGTGGACAAAGTGGAGGAAGTTGACGACGTTGACGAAGTTGACGAAGTGGAGGAAGTGCAGGAAGTGGACGAAGTTGACGAAGTTGACGAAGTGGAGGAAATGGAGGAAGTGAAAGACGTGGACGAAGTAGACGAAGTGGTCGAAATTGACGAAGTAGAGGAAGTGGAGGAAGTGGAGGAAGTGAAAGACGTGGACGAAGTGGACGAAGTGGACGAAGTTGACAAAGTTGACGAAGTGGACGAAGGTGACGAAGAGGACGAAGTGGACGAAGTTGACGAAGTGGACGAAGTTGACGAAGTGGACGAAGTTGACGAAGTGGACGAAGTTGACGAAGTGGACGAAGTTGACGAAGTAGACGAAAGTGACGAAGTGGACGAAGTTGACGAAGTGGACGAACGAAGTGGACGAAGTTGACGAAGAGGACGAAGTTGACGAAGTGGTCGAAGTGGAGGAAGTGGAGGAAGTGGAGTATGTGGAGGAAGTGGACGAAGTGGAGAAAGTGGAATAAGTGGACGAAGTTGACGAAGTGGACGAAGTGGACAAAGTGGACGAAGTGGACGAAGTGGACGAAGTGGATGAAGTGAACGAAGTTGACGAAGTTGACGAAGTGGACGAAGTTGACGAAGTGGAGGAAGTGGAAGAAATTGACTAAGTTGACGAAGTGGACGACGAAGACGAAGTGGAGGAAGTTAAGGAAGTGGAGGAAGTGGTCGAAGTGGAGGATGTGGAGGAAGTGAAGTGGAGGAAGTGGACGGATTGGAGGAAGTGGACGAAGTGGACGAAGTTGACGAAGTGGAAGAAGTCGACGAAGTTGACGAAGTGGACGAACTGGACGAAGTTGACGAAGTGGACGAAGTGGAAAAAGTGGATGAGGTTGACGAAGTTGACGAAGTTGACAAAGTGCACGAAGTGGAAGAAGTTGACGAAGTGGAGGAAGTGGAGGAAGTGGAGGAAGTGAACGAGGTGGAGGAAGTGGAGGAAGTGGAAGAAGTTGACGAAGCTGACGAAGTTGACGAAGTTCACGAAGTGGACAAAGTGGACGAAGTTCACGAAGTGGACGAAGTTCACGAAGTTGACGAAGAAAGCAAAGAGGGCGAAGTGGACGAAGTGGATGAAGTTGATGAAGTGGACGAAGTGGACGAAGTGGAGGAAGTGGTGGAAGTGGAGGAAGTGGACGAAGAGGACGAAGTGGACGAAGTGGACGAAGTGGACTAAGTGGACTAAGTGGACGAAGTTGACGAAGTGGACGAAGTGAAGGAAGTGGACGAAGTTGACGAAGTGGACGAAGTTGACGAAGTGGACGAAGTGGACGAAGATGACGAAGATGACCAAGTGGAGTAAGTGGACGAAATGGAGGAAGTTGACAAAGTTGTAGAAGTGGACTATGTGGACGAAGATGACGAAGTGGACGAAGTCGAGGAAGTGGATGAAGTGGACGAAGTGGAGGAAGTGGACAATGTGGACGAAGTGGACGAAGTGGAGGAAGTGAACGAAGTTGACGAAGTGGAGGAAGTGGAGGAAGTCGACGAAGTGAACGAAGTGGACGAAGTGGACGAAGTCGACGAAGTGGACAAAGTGGAGGAAGTTGACGACGTTGACGAAGTGAACGAAGTGGACGAAGTTGACGAAGTGGAGGAAGTGCAGGAAGTGGACGAAGTTGACGAAGTTGACGAAGTGGAGGAAGTGGAGGAAGTGAAAGACGTGGACGAAGTAGACGAAGTGGTCGAAATTGACGAAGTAGAGGAAGTGGAGGAAGTGGAGGAAGTGAAAGACGTGGACGAAGTGGACGAAGTGGACGAAGTTGACAAAGTTGACGAAGTTGACGAAGTGGACGAAGGTGACGAAGAGGACGAAGTGGACGAACTTGACGAAGTGGACGAAGTTGACGAAGTGGACGAAATTGACGAAGTAGACGAAGTTGACGAAGTGGACGAAGTTGACGAAGTCGACGAAAGTGACGAAGTGGACGAAGTTGACGAAGTGGACGAACGAAGTGGACGAAGTTGACGAAGTGGACGAAGAGGACGAAGTTGACGAAGTGGACGAAGTGGAGGAAGTGGAGTATGTGGAGGAAGTGGACGAAGTGGAGAAAGTGGAATAAGTGGACGAAGTTGACGAAGTGGACGAAGTGGACAAAGTGGAGGACGTGCAGGAAGTGGACATAGTGGAGGAAGTTGAGGAAGAGGAGGAAGTGGACGAAGTGGACGAAGTGGAGAAAGTTGACGAAGTTGACGAAGTGGACGAATGGGACGAAGTGGAGGAAGAGGACGAAGTGGACGAAGAGGACGAAGGGCACGAAGTGGACGAAGCGGACGAAGCGGACGAAGTGGACGAAGTGGACGAAGTGGACGAAGTGGACGAATTGGATGAAGTGAACGAAGTGGACGAAGTGGACGAACGAAGTGGACGAAGTTGACGAAGTGGAGGAAGTGGAAGAAATTGACTAAGTTGACGAAGTGGACGACGAAGACGAAGTGGAGGAAGTGAAGGAAGTGGAGGAAGTGGTCGAAGTGGAGGATGTGGAGGAAGTGAAGTGGAGGAAGTGGACGGATTGGAGGAAGTGGACGAAGTGGAGGAAGTGGAGGAAGTGGAGGAAGTGGAGGAAGTGGACGAAGTTGACGAAGTGGAAGAAGTCGACGAAGTGGACGAAGTGGACGAACTGGACGAAGTTGACGAAGTGGACGAAGTGGAAAAAGTGGATGAGGTTGACGAAGTTGACGAAGTGGACAAAGTTCACGAAGTGGACGAAGTTGACGAAGTGGAGGAAGTGGAGGAAGTGGAGGAAGTGAACGAGGTGGAGGAAGTGGAGGAAGTGGACGAAGTTGACGAAGCTGACGAAGTTCACGAACTGGACAAAGTGGACGAAGTTCACGAAGTGGACGAAGTTCACGAAGTTGACGAAGAAAGCAAAGAGGGCGAAGTGGACGAAGTGGAGGAAGTTGATGAAGTGGACGAAGTGGACGAAGTGGACGAAGTGGAGGAAGTGGTGGAAGTGGAGGAAGTGGACGAAGAGCACGAAGTGGATGAACTGGACGAAGTGGACTAAGTGGACTAAGTGGACGAAGTTGACGAAGTGGACGAAGTGAAGGAAGTGGACGAAGTTCACGAAGTGGACGAAGTGGACGAAGATGACGAAGATGACCAAGTGGAGTAAGTGGACGAAATGGAGGAAGTTGACAAAGTTGAAGAAGTGGACTATGTGGACGAAGATGACGAAGTGGACGAAGTCGAGGAAGTGGATGAAGTGGAGGAAGTGGAGGAAGTGGAGGAAGTGGACTATGTGGACGAAGTGGAGGAAGTGAACGAAGTGGACGAAGTGGAGGAAGTGGAGGAAGTGGAGGAAGTCGACGAACTGAACGAAGTGGACGAAGTTGACGAAGTCGACGAAGTGGACAAAGTGGAGGAGGTTGACGACGTTGACGAAGTGGACGAAGTGGACGAAGTGGACGAAGTGGAGGAGGTGCACGAAGTGGACGAAGTTGACGAAGTTGACGAAGTGGAGGAAGTGGAGGAAGCGAAAGACGTGGACGAAGTAGACGAAGTGGTCGAAATTGACGAAGTAGAGGAAGTGGAGGAAGTGAAAGACGTGGACGAAGTGGACGAAGTGGACGAAGTTGACAAAGTTGACGAAGTTGACGAAGTTGACGAAGTAGACGAAGTTGACGAAGTGGACGAAGTAGACGAAAGTGACGAAGTGGACGAAGTTGACGAAGTGGACGAACGAAGTGGACGAAGTTGACGAAGTGGACGAAGAGGACGAAGTTGACGAAGTGGACGAAGTGGAGGAAGTGGACGAAGTGGAGTATGTGGAGGAAGTGGACGAAGTGGAGAAAGTGGAATAAGTGGACGAAGTTGACGAAGTGGACGAAGTGGACAAAGTGGAGGACGTGCAGGAAGTGGACATAGTGGAGGAAGTTGAGGAAGAGGAGGAAGTGGACGAAGTGGAGAAAGTTGACGAAGTTGACGAAGTGGACGAAGGGGACGAAGTGGACGAAGTGGACGAGGTGGACGAAGTGGATGAAGTGGACGAAGTTGACGAAGTGGACGAAGTGGAGGAAGTGAACGAAATGGAGGAAGTTGAAAAAGTTGAAGAAGTGTACTAAGTGGACGAAGATGACGAAGTGGACGAAGTCGAGGAAGTGAAGGAAGTGGTCGAAGTGGAGGATGTGGAGGAAGTGGAGGAAGTGGAGGAAGTGGACGGAGTGGACGAAGTGGACGAAGGGGAGGAAGTGGAGGAAGTGGACGAAGTGCAGGAGGTGGACGAAGTTGAAGAAGTCGACGAAGTGGTCGAAGTAGACGAAGTTGAGGAATTGGAGGAAGTGGACGAAGTGGAGGAAGTGGACGAAGTGAACGAAGTGGACGAAGTTGACGAAGTGGACGAAGTGGACAAAGTGGACGAGGTTGACGACATTGACGAAGTTGACGAAGTGGACGAAGTGGACGAACAAAGTGGACGAACGAAGTGGACGAAGTTGACGAAGTAGACGAAGTAAAGGAAGTGGAGGAAATGGAGGAAGTCAACTAAGTGGTGGAAGTGCAGGAAGTGAACGAAGTGGACGCAGTGGACGAAGTTGACAATGTGGACGAGTTGGACGAAGTTGACGAAGTTGACAAAATGGATGAAGTGCACGAGGTGGACGAAGTTCACGAAGTGGAGGAAGTGGACGAAGTGGAGGAAGTGGAGGAAGTGGAGGAAGTAGAGGAAGTGGACGAAGTTGAATAAGTTGACGAAGTGGACCAAGCGGAGGGAGTGGAGGAGGTGGACGAAGTGGAGGAAGTGGAGGAAGTGCACGAAGTTGACGAAGTTTGCGAAGTTGACGAAGTGGACGAAGTGGAAGAAGTGGACGAACTGGACGAAGTTGACGAAGTGGATGAAGTGGACAAAGTAGATGAGGTTGACGAAGTTGACGAAGTTGACGAAGTGGACGAAGTTGACGAAGTGGACGAAGTGAAGAAAGTGGACGAAATGGAGGAAGTGGACACAGTTCAGGAAGTGGACTAAGTGGAGGAAGTGGTGGATGTGGAGGAAGTGGAGGAAGTGGACTAAGTTGATGAAGTTGACGAAGTGGAGGAAGTCGACGAAGTGAAGGAAGTGGAGGAAGTGGAGGACGTGGACGAAGTGCATGAAGTGGACGAAGTTGACTAAATGGACGAAGAGGACGAAGTGCACAAAGTGGACAAAGTGGACGATGTGGACGAAGTGGATCAAGAGGACGAAGTTGACGAAGTAGACGAAGTTGACAAAGTGGACGAAGTTGACGAATTGGACGAACGAAGTGAACGAAATGGAGGAAGTGGTTAATGTGGCGGAGGTGGACGAACTTGCCGAATTGGACGACGTTGACGAAGGGTAAGAAGTGGACGAAGGTGACGAAGTGGATGAAGTGGACGAAGTGGATGAAGAAGACGAAGTGGACGAACGAAGTGGACGAAGTTGACGAAGTGGACGAAGTAAAGGAAGTGGAGGAAATGGAGGAAGTCGACGAAGTGGAGGAAGCGGAGGAAGTGAACGCAGTGGACGAAGTTGACAATGTGGACGAGTTGGACGAAGTTGACGAAGTGGATGAAGTGCACGAAGTGGACGAAGTTGACGAAGTGGAGGAAGTGGATGAAGTGGAGGAAGTGGAGGAAGTGGACGAAGTGGATGAAGTTGATGAAGTGGACGAAGTTGACGAAGTGGAGGACGTGGTGGAAGTGGAGGAAGTGGACGAAGAGGACGAAGTGTACGAAGTGGAGGAAGTGGACGAAGTAGACGAAGTGGACGAAATGGACTAAGTGGACGAAGTTGACGAAGTGGACGAAGTGAAGGAAGTGGACGAAGAGGACGAAGTGGATGAAGTGGAGGAAGTGGAGGAAGTAGACGAAGTGGACGAAGTGGACTAAGTGCACGAAGTTGACGAAGTGGACGAACTGAAGGAAGTGGACGAAGTGGACGAAGTGGACGAAGTGGACGAGGTGGACGAAGTGGATGAAGTGGACGAAGTTGACGAAGTGGACGAAGTGGAGGAAGTGAACGAAATGGAGGAAGTTGAAAAAGTTGAAGAAGTGCACTAAGTGGACGAAGATGACGAAGTGGACGAAGTCGAGGAAGTGAAGGAAGTGGTCGAAGTGGAGGATGTGGAGGAAGTGGAGGAAGTGGAGGAAGTGGACGGAGTGGACGAAGTGGACGAAGGGGAGGAAGTGGAGGAAGTGGACGAAGTGCAGGAGGTGGACGAAGTTGAAGAAGTCGACGAAGTGGTCGAAGTAGACGAAGTTGAGGAATTGGAGGAAGTGGAGGAAGTGGAGGATGTGGACTAAGTGGACGAAGTTGACGAAGTGGACGAAGTGAAGAAAGTGGACGAAATGGAGGAAGTGGACACAGTTCAGGAAGTGGACTAAGTGGAGGAAGTGGTGGAAGTGGAGGAAGTGGAGGAAGTGGACTAAGTTGATGAAGTTGACGAAGTGGAGGAAGTGGACGAAGTGAAGGAAGTGGAGGAAGTGGAGGACGTGGACGAAGTGCATGAAGTGGACGAAGTTGACTAAATGGACGAAGTGGACGAAGTGCACAAAGTGGACAAAGTGGACCATGTGGACGAAGTGGTTCAAGAGGACGAAGTTGACGAAGTAGACGAAGTTGACAAAGTGGACGAAGTTGATGAATTGGACGAACGAAGTGAACGAAATGGAGGAAGTGGTTAATGTGGCGGAGGTGGACGAACTTGCCGAATTGGACGAAGTTGACGAAGGGTAAGAAGTGGACGAAGGTGACGAAGTGGATGAAGTGGACGAAGTGGATGAAGAAGACGAAGTGGACGAACGAAGTGGACGAAGTTGACGAAGTGGACGAAGTAAAGGAAGTGGAGGAAATGGAGGAAGTCGACGAAGTGGAGGAAGCGGAGGAAGTGAACGCAGTGGACGAAGTTGACAATGTGGACGAGTTGGACGAAGTTGACGAAGTTGACGAAGTGGATGAAGTGCACGAAGCGGACGAAGTTGACGAAGTGGAGGAAGTGGATGAAGTGGAGGAAGTGGACGAAGTGGACGAAGTGGACGAAGTGGACGAAGTTGATGAAGTGGACGAAGTTGACGAAGTGGAGGACGTGGTGGAAGTGGAGGAAGTGGACGAAGAGGACGAAGTGGACGAAGTGGAGGAAGTGGACGAAGTAGACGAAGTGGACGAAATGGACTAAGTGGACGAAGTTGACGAAGTGGACGAAGTGAAGGAAGTGGACGAAGAGGACGAAGTGGAGGAAGTGGAGGAAGTAGACGAAGTGGACGAAGTGGACTAAGTGGACGAAGTTGACGAAGTGGACGAACTGAAGGAAGTGGACGAAGTGGACGAAGTTGACGAAGTGGACGAAGTGGACGAGGTGGACGAAGTGGATGAAGTGGACGAAGTGGATGAAGTGGACGAAGTTGACGAAGTGGACGAAGTGGAGGAAGTGAACGAAATGGAGGAAGTTGACAAAGTTGAAGAAGTGCACTAAGTGGACGAAGATGACGAAGTGGACGAAGTCGAGGAAGTGGATGAAGTGGGGGAAGTGGATGAAGTGGACTAAGTGGACGAAGTTGACGAAGTGGAGGAAGTGGACGAAGTGGACGAAGTGGAGGAAGTGGACGAAGTGAACGAAGTGGACGAAGTTGACGAAGTGGACGAAGTGGACAAAGTGGACGAGGTTGACGACATTGACGAAGTTGACAAAGTGGACGAAGTGGAAGAACGAAGTGGACGAAGTTGACGAAGTAGACGAAGTAAAGGAAGTGGAGGAAATGGAGGAAGTCAACTAAGTGGTGGAAGTGCAGGAAGTGAACGAAGTGGACGCAGTGGACGAAGTTGACAATGTGGACGAGTTGGACGAAGTTGACAAAGTGGATGAAGTGCACGAGGTGGACGAAGTTCACAAGTGGAGGAAGTGGAGGAAGTGGAGGAAGTGGAGGAAGTAGAGGAAGTGGACGAAGTGGAATAAGTTGACAAAGTGGACCAAGCGGAGGGAGTGGAGGAGGTGGACGAAGTGGAGGAAGTGGAGGAAGTGCACGAAGTTGACGAAGTTTGCGAAGTTGACGAAGTGGACGAAGTGGAAGAAGTGGACGAACTGGACGAAGTTGACGAAGTGGATGAAGTGGACAAAGTAGATGAGGTTGACGAAGTTGACGAAGTGGACGAAGTTGACGAAGTGGACGAAGTTGACGAAGTGGAGGAAGTGAACGAGGAGGAGGAAGTGGACGAAGTGGACGAAGTTGACGAAGCTGACGAAGTAGACGAAATTGACGAAGTGGACGAAGTTGAAGAAGTGGACGAAGTTCACGAAGTGCACGAAGTTGACGAAGAGGACAAATTGGACGAAGTGGACTAAGTGGACGAAGAGGACGAAGTGGACGAAGTGGAGGAAGTGGAGGAAGTAGACGAAGTGGACGAAATGGACTAAGTGGACGAAGTGGACGAAGTGGAGGAAGTAGACGAAGTGGACGAAGTGGACTAAGTGAACGAAGTTGACGAAGTTGACGAAGTTGACGAAGTTGACGAAGTTGACGAAGTTGACGAAGTTGACGAAGTGGACGAAGTGAAGGAAGTGGACGAAGTGGACGAAGTGGACGAAGTTGACGAAGTTGACGAAGTGGACGAAGTTGACGAAGTGGACGAAGTGGACGAAGTGGACGAAGTGGACGAAGTGGATAAAGTGGACGAAATGGAGGAAGTTGACAAAGTTGAAGAAGTGGACTAAGTGGACGAAGATGACGAAGTGGACGAAGTGGATGAAGTGGAGGAAGTGGACTAAGTGGACGAAGTTGACGAAGTGGAGGAAGTGGACGAAGTGGAGGAAGTGGAGGAAGTGGAGGAAGTGGAGGAAGTGGAGGAAGTGGACAAAGTGAACAAAGTGGACGAAGTGGACAAAGTGGACGAGGTTGATGACGTTGAGGAAGTGGACGAAGTTGACGAAGTGGACGAAGTGGACGAAGTTGACGAAGTAGACGAAGTGCATGAAGTGGAGGAAGTGGAGGAAGTGGAGGAAGTGGAGGAAGTGGAGGAAGTGGAGGAAGTGGAGGAAGTGGAGGAAGTGGAGGAAGTTGACAAAGTGGAGGAAGGGCAAGAGGTGGAGGAAGTGAAAGACGTGGACGAAGTGGACGAAGTTGACGAAGTGGACGAGGGTGACGAAGAGGACAGACGAAGTGGACGAAGTTCACGAAGTGGAGGAAGTGGAGGAACTGGACATAATGGACGAAGTTGACGAAGTGGAGGAAGTGGACGAAGTGGAGGAAGTGGACGAAGTAGAGGATGTGGAGGAAGTGGACGAAGTGGAGAAAGTGGACTAAGTGGACGAAATTGACGAAGTGGACAAAGTGGAGGAAGTGTAGGAAGTGGACAAAGTGGAGGAAGTGGAGGAAGAGGAGGAAGTGGACGAAGTGGAGAAAGTTGACGAAGTTGACGAAGTGGACAAAGTGGTCGAAGAACACAAAGTGGACGAAGTGCACGAAGTGGACGAAGGGGACGAAGTGGAGGAAGAGGACGAAGTGGACGAAGTTGACGAAGTGGACGAAGTGGACGAAGCGGACGAAGCGGACGAAGTGGTTGAAGTAGCCGAAGTGGACCCAGAGCACGAAGTGGACGAAATTGACGAAGTGGACGAAGTTCACGAAGTGGACGAAGTTCACGAAGTGGACGAACGAAGTGGACGAACGAAGTGGACGAAGTTCACGAAGTGGAGGAAGTGAAGGAACTGGATGAAGTGGACGAAGAGGACAAAGTTGACGAAGTGGACGAAATGGATGAAGTGGACGAAGTGGAGGTAAGGGAGGAAGTGGAGAAGGTGGGGGAAGTGAAAGACGTGGACGAAGTGGACGAAGTTGACGAAGTGGACGAAGGTGACGAAGAGGACGAAGTGGACGAAGTTGACGAAGTTGACGAAGGTGAGGAAGAGGACGAAATGGACGAAGTTGACGAAGTCGACGAAATCGACGAAGTTCACGAACTGGAGGAAGTGGAGGAACTGGACGAAGTTGACGAAGTTGACGAAGTGGACGAAGTGGAGGAAGTGGACGAAGTAGAGGATGTGGAGGAAATGGACGAAGTGGAGAAAGTTGACTAAGTGGACGAAGTTGACGAAGTGGACGAAGTGGACAAAGTGGAGGAAGTGCAGGAAGTGGACAAAGTGGAGGAAGTGGAGGAAGAGGAGGAAGTGGACGAAGTGGAGAAAGTTGACGAAGTTGACGACGTGGTCAAAGTGGACGAAGAAGACGAAGTGGACGAAGTGCATGAAGTGCACGAAGTGGACGAAGGGGACGAAGTGGAGGAAGAGGACGAAGTGGACGAAGTGGACGAAGGCCACGAAGTGGACAAAGCGGACGAAGCGGACGAAGTGGACGAAGTAGACGAAGTGGACCCAGAGCACGAAGTGGACGAAGTTGACGAAGTGGACGAACCAAGTGGACGAAGTTGACGAAGTGGAGGAAGTGGACGAAGTGGAAGAAATTGACGAAATTGACGAAGTGGACGAAGTGGACGAACTGAAGGAAGTGGACGAAGTTGACGAAGTGGACGAAGCGGACGAAGTGGACGAAGTGGACGAAGTGGACGAAGTGGACGAAGTGGATGAAGTGGACGAAGTTGACGAAGTGGACGAAGTGGACGAAGTGGACGAAATGGAGGAAGTTGACAAAGTTGAAGAAGTGCACTAAGTGGACGAAGATGAGGAAGTGGACGAAGTCGAGGAAGTGGATGAAGTGGGGGAAGTGGAGGAAGTGGACTAAGTGGACGAAGTTGACGAAGTGGAGGAAGTGGAGGAAGTGGAGGAAGTGGAGGAAGTGGACGAAGTTGACGAAGTGAACGAAGTGGACAAAGTGGACGAGGTTGACGACATTGACGAAGTTGACGAAGTGGACGAAGTTGACGAAGTGGACGAACGAAGTGGACAAAGTTGACGAAGTGGACGAAGTAATGGAAGTGGAGAATATGGAGGAAGTCGACTAAGTGGTGGAAGTGCAGGAAGTGAAGGAAGTGGACGCAGTGGACAAAGTTGACAATGTGGACGAGTTGGACTAAGTTGACAAAGTGGATGAAGTGCACGAGGTGGACGAAGTTGACGAAGTGGAGGAAGTGGATGAAGTGGAGGAAGTGGAGGAAGTGGAGGAAGTGGACGAAGTGGACGAAGTGGAATAAGTAGATGAAGTGGAAGAAGCGGAGGGAGTGGAGGAGGTGGAGGAAGTGGAGGAAGTGCACAAAGTTGATGAAGTTTGCGAAGTTGACGAAGTGGACGAAGTGGAAGAAGTGGACGAACTGGACGAAGTTGACGAAGTGGACGAAGTGGACAAAAGTTGATGAGGTTGACGAAGTTGACGAAGTAGACGAAGTTGACGAAGTGCACGAAGTGGACGAAGTTGACGAAGTGGAAGAAGTGGAGGAAGTGAACGAGGTGGAGGAAGTGGACGAAGTGGACGAAGTTGACGAAGCTGACGAAGTAGACGAAGTTGACGAAGTGGACGAAGTTGACGAAGTGGACGAAGTTCACGAAGTGCACGAAGTGGACGAAGAGGACAAATTGGACGAAGTTGATGAAGTGGACGAAGTGGACGAAGTGGAGGAAGTGGTGGAAGTGGAGGAAGTGGACGAAGAGGACGAAGTGGACGAAGTGGACGAAGTTGACGAAGTGGACGAAGTGGACGAAGTGGACGAAGTGGACGAAGTGGACGAAGTGGACGAAGTAGACGAAGTGGACGAAATGGACTAAGTGGACGAAGTGAAGGAAGTGAAGGAAGTGGACGAAGAGGACGAAGTGGACAAAGTGGAGGAAGTGGAGGAAGTAGACGAAGTGGACGAAGTGGACTAAGTGGACGAAGTTGACGAAATTGACGAAGTGGACGAAGTGAAGGAAGTGGACGAAGTTGACGAAGTGGACGAAGTGGACTAAGTGGACGAAGTTGACGAAGTTGACGAAGTTGACGAAGTGGACGAAGTTGACGAAGTTGACGAAGTTGACGAAGTTGACAAAGTTGACGAAGTGGACGAAGTTCACGAAGTGGACGAAGTGTACGAAGAGGACGAAGTGGACGAAGTGGAGGAAGTGGACGAAATGGAGGAAGTTGACAAAGTTGAAGAAGTGGACTAAGTGGACGAAGATGAAAAAGTGGACGAAGTCGAGGAAGTGGATGAAGAGGAGGAAGTGGAGGAAGTGGAGGAAGTGGAGGAAGTGGACTAAGTGGACGTAGTTGACGAAGTGGGGGAAGTGGACGAAGAAGACGAAGTGGAGGAAGTGGAGGAAGTGGTGGAAGTGGACAAAGTGGACGAAGTTGACGAAGTGGA
Organism: Vigna umbellata; assembly: GCF_029865625.1. NCBI lineage: Eukaryota > Viridiplantae > Streptophyta > Magnoliopsida > Fabales > Fabaceae > Vigna > Vigna umbellata. The sequence continues at coordinate 72,908,028 of NC_142168.1, read as the reverse complement.
CGAAGTGGACAAATTGGACGAGGTTGACGACGTTGACGAAGTGGACGAAGTGCATGAAGTGGACGAAGTGGAGGAAGTGGAGGAAGTGGAGGAAGTGAAAGACGTGGACGAAATGGACGAAGTTGACGAAGTGGAGGAAGGGCAGGAGGTGGAGGAAGTGAAAGACGTGGACGAAGTTCACGAAGTGGACGAGGGTGACGAAGAGGACGAACGAAGTGGACGAAGATGACGAAGTTGACGAAGTTGATGAAGTTGACGAAGTGGACGAAGTTGACGAAGTTGTCGAAGTTGACGAAGTGGACGAAGTTGACGAAGTTCACGAAGTGGACGAAGTTGACGAAGTGGACGAAGTGGACAAAGTTGACGAAGTGGACGAAGTCGACGAAGTGGACGAAGTCGACGAAGTGGACGAAGTCGACGAAGTAGACGAAGTTGACGAAGTGGTCGAAATTGACGAAGTAGAGGAAGTGGAGGAAGTGGAGGAAGTGAAAGACGTGGACGAAGTGGACGAAGTGGACGAGGTTGACAAAGTTGACGAAGTTGACGAAGTGGACGAAGGTGACGAAGGGACGAAGTGGACGAAGTTGACGAAGTGGACGAAGTTGACGAAGTGGACGAAGTTGACGAAGTAGACGAAGTTGATGAAGTGGACGAAGTTGACGAAGTAGACGAAAGTGACGAAGTGGACGAAGTTGACGAAGTGGAAGAACGAAGTGGACGAAGTTGACGAAGTGGACGAAGAGGACGAAGTTGACGAAGTGGACGAAGTGGAGGAAGTGGACGAAGTGGAGTATGTGGAGGAAGTGGACGAAGTGGAGAAAGTGGAATAAGTGGACGAAGTTGACGAAGTGGACGAAGTGGACAAAGTGGAGGACGTGCAGGAAGTGGACATAGTGGAGGAAGTTGAGGAAGAAGAGGAAGTGGACGAAGTGGAGAAAGTTGACGAAGTTGACGAAGTGGACGAAGGGGACGAAGTGGAGGAAGAGGACGAAGTGGACGAAGAGGACGAAGGGCACGAAGTGGACGAAGAGGACGAAGGGTACGAAGTGGACGAAGCGGACGAAGTGGACGAAGTTGACGAAGTGGACGAATTGGACCCAGAGCACGATGTGGACGAAATTGACGAAGTGGACGAAGTTGAGGAAGTGGAGGAAGTGGACGAAGTGGAAGAAATTGACGAAGTTGACGAAGTGGACCACCAAGACGAAGTTGACGAAGTGGACGAAGTGGAGGAAGTGAAGGAAGTGGTCGAAGTGGAGGATGTGGAGGAAGTGGAGGAAGTGGACGGAGTGGACGAAGTGGACGAAGGGGAGGAAGTGGAGGAAGTGGACGAAGTGCAGGAAGTGGACGAAGTTGACGAAGTTGAAGAAGTCGACGAAGTGGTCGAAGTGGACGAAGTTGAGGAATTGGAGGAAGTGGAGGAAGTGGAGGATGTGGACTAAGTGGACGAAGTTGACGAAGTGGACGAAGTGAAGAAAGTGGACGAAATGGAGGAAGTGGACACAGTTCAGGAAGTGGACTAAGTGGAGGAAGTGGTGGATGTGGAGGAAGTGGAGGAATTGGACTAAGTTGATGAAGTTGACGAAGTGGAGGAAGTGGACGAAGTGAAGGAAGTGGAGGAAGTGGAGGACGTGGACGAAGTGCATGAAGTGGACGAAGTTGACTAAATGGACGAAGAGGACGAAGTGCACAAAGTGGACAAAGTGGACGATGTGGACGAAGTGGATTAAGAGGACGAAGTTGACGAAGTAGACGAAGTTGACAAAGTGGACGAAGTTGACGAATTGGACGAACGAAGTGAACGAAATGGAGGAAGTGGTTAATGTGGCGGAGGTGGTCGAACTTGCCGAATTGGACGAAGTTGACGAAGGGTAAGAAGTGGACGAAGGTGACGAAGTGGATGAAGTGGACTAAGTGGATGAAGAAGACGAAGTGGACGAACGAAGTGGACGAAGTTGACGAAGTGGACGAAGTAAAGGAAGTGGAGGAAATGGAGGAAGTCGACGAAGTGGAGGAAGCGGAGGAAGTGAACGCAGTGGACGAAGTTGACAATGTGGACGAGTTGGACGAAGTTGACGAAGTTGACGAAGTGGATGAAGTGCACGAAGTGGACGAAGTTGACGAAGTGGAAGAAGTGGATGAAGTGGAGGAAGTGGAGGAAGTGGACGAAGTGGACGAAGTTGATGAAGTGGACGAAGTTGACGAAGTGGAGGACGTGGTGGAAGTGGAGGAAGTGGACGAAGAGGACGAAGTGTACGAAGTGGAGGAAGTGGACGAAGTAGACGAAGTGCACGAAATGGACTAAGTGGACGAAGTTGACGAAGTGGACGAAGTGAAGGAAGTGGACGAAGAGGACGAAGTGGATGAAGTGGAGGAAGTGGAGGAAGTGGAGGAAGTAGACGAAGTGGACGAAGTGGACTAAGTGCACGAAGTTGACGAAGTGGACGAACTGAAGGAAGTGGACGAAGTGGACGAAGTGGACGAAGTTGACGAAGTGGACGAAGTGGACGAAGTGGACGAGGTGGACGAAGTGGTGAAGTGGACGAAGTGGACGATGTGGATGAAGTGGACGAAGTGGACGAAGTGGAGGAAGTGAACGAAATGGAGGAAGTTGAAAAAGTTGAAGAAGTGCACTAAGTGGACGAAGATGACGAAGTGGACGAAGTCGAGGAAGTGAAGGAAGTGGTCGAAGTGGAGGATGTGGAGGAAGTGGAGGAAGTGGAGGAAGTGGACGGAGTGGACGAAGTGGACGAAGGGGAGGAAGTGGAGGAAGTGGACGAAGTTGACGAAGTTGAAGAAGTCGACGAAGTGGTCGAAGTGGTCGAAGTAGACGAAGTTGAGGAATAGGAGGAAGTGGAGGAAGTGGAGGATGTGGACTAGGTGGACGAAGTTGACGAAGTGGACGAAGTGAAGAAAGTGGACGAAATGGAGGAAGTGGACACAGTTCAGGAAGTGGACTAAGTCGAGGAAGTGGATGAAGTGGAGGAAGTGGAGGAAGTGGAGGAAGTGGACTATGTGGACGAAGTGGACGAAGTGGAGGAAGTGAACGAAGTTGACGAAGTGGAGGAAGTGGAGGAAGTGGAGGAAGTCGACGAAGTGAACGAAGTGGACGAAGTTGACGAAGTCGACGAAGTGGACAAAGTGGAGGAGGTTGACGACGTTGACGAAGTGGACGAAGTTGACGAAGTGGAGGAAGTGCACGAAGTGGACGAAGTTGACGAAGTTGACGAAGTGGAGGAAGTGGAGGAAGCAAAAGACGTGGACGAAGTAGACGAAGTGGTCGAAATTGACGAAGTAGAGGAAGTGGAGGAAGTGGAGGAAGTGCAAGACGTGGACGAAGTGGACGAAGTGGACGAAGTGGACGAAGTTGACAAAGTTGACCAAGTTGACGAAGTGGACGAAGGTGACGAAGAGGACGAAGTGGACGAAGTGGACGAAGTTGACGAAGTGGACGAAGTTGACGAAGTGGACGAAGTTGACGAAGTAGACGAAGTTGACGAAGTGGACGAAGTTGACGAAGTAGACGAAAGTGATGAAGTGGACGACGTTGACGAAGTGGACGAACGAAGTTGACGAAGTGGACGAAGAGGACGAAGTTGACGAAGTGGAGGAAGTGGAGGAAGTGGAGGAAGTGGAGTATGTGGAGGAAGTGGACGAAGTGGAGAAAGTGGAATAAGTGGACGAAGTTGACGAAGTGGACGAAGTGGACAAAGTGGACAAAGTGGAGGACGTGCAGGAAGTGGACATAGTGGAGGAAGTTGAGGAAGAGGAGGAAGTGGACAAAGTGGAGAAAGTTGACGAAGTTGACGAAGTGGACGAAGGGGACGAAGTGGAGGAAGAGGACGAAGTGGACGAAGAGGACGAAGGGCACGAAGTGGACGAAGCGGACGAAGCGGACGAAGTGGACGAAGTGGACGAATTGGACCCAGAGCACGATGTGGACGAAATTGACGAAGTGGACGAAGTTGAGGAAGTGGAGGAAGTGGACGAAGTGGAAGAAATTGACGAAGTTGACGAAGTGGACGACGAAGACGAAGTTGACGAAGTGGACGAAGTGAAGGAAGTGGTCGAAGTGGAGGATGTGGAGGAAGTGGAGGAAGTGGACGGAGTGGACGAAGTGGACGAAGGGGAGGAAGTGGAGGAAGTGGACGAAGTGCAGGAAGTGGACGAAGTGGACGAAGTTGACGAAGTTGAAGAAGTCGACGAAGTGGTCGAAGTGGTCGAAGTGGACGAAGTTGAGGAATTGGAGGAAGTGGAGGAAGTGGAGGATGTGGACTAAGTGGACGAAGTTGACAAAGTGGACGAAGTGAAGAAAGTGGACGAAATGGAGGAAGTGGACACAGTTCAGGAAGTGGACTAAGTGGAGGAAGTGGTGGATGTGGAGGAAGTGGAGGAAGTGAACTAAGTTGATGAAGTTGACGAAGTGGAGGAAGTCGACGAAGTGAAGGAAGTGGAGGAAGTGGAGGACGTGGACGAAGTGCATGAAGTGGACGAAGTTGACTAAATGGACGAAGATGACGAAGTGCACAAAGTGGACAAAGTGGACGATGTGGACGAAGTGGATCAAGAGGACGAAGTTGACGATGTAGACGAAGTTGACAAAGTGGACGAAGTTGACGAATTGGACGAACGAAGTGAACGAAATGGAGGAAGTGGTTAATGTGGCGGAGGTGGACGAACTTGTCGAATTGGACGAAGTTGACGAAGGGTAAGAAGTGGACGAAGGTGACGAAGTGGATGAAGTGGACGAAGTGGATGAAGAAGACGAAGTGGACGAACGAAGTGGACGAAGTTGACGAAGTGGACGAAGTAAAGGAAGTGGAGGAAATGGAGGAAGTAGACGAAGTGGACGAAGTGGACTAAGTGCACGAAGTTGACGAAGTGGACGAACTGAAGGAAGTGGACGAAGTGGACGAAGTGGACGAAGTTGACGAAGTGGACGAAGTTGACGAAGTGGACGAAGTGGACGAAGTGGACGAGGTGGACGAAGTGGATGAAGTGGACGAAGTGGACGAAGTGGAGGAAGTGGACGAAGTTGACGAAGTGGACGAAGTGAAGGAAGTGGACGAAGAGGACGAAGTGGATGAAGTGGAGGAAGTGGAGGAAGTAGACGAAGTGGACAAAGTGGACTAAGTGGACGAAGTTGACGAAGTGGACGAACTGAAGGAAGTGGACGAAGTGGACGAAGTGGACGAAGTTGACGAAGTGGACGAAGTGGACGAAGTGGACGAGGTGGACGAAGTGGATGAAGTGGACGAAGTGGACGAAGTGGATGAAGTGGACGAAGTTGACGAAGTGGACGAAGTGGAGGAAGTGAACGAAATGGAGGAAGTTGACAAAGTTGAAGAAGTGCACTAAGTGGACGAAGATGACGAAGTGGACGAAGTCGAGGAAGTGGATGAAGTGGGGGAAGTGGATGAAGTGGACTAAGTGGACGAAGTTGACGAAGTGGAGGAAGTGGAGGAAGTGGACGAAGTGGAGGAAGTGGACGAAGTGAACGAAGTTGACGAAGTGGACGAAGTGGACAAAGTGGACGAGGTTGACGACGTTGACGAAGTTGACGAAGTGGACGAAGTGGACGAAGTTGACGAAGTAGACGAAGTAAACGAAGTGGAGGAAATGGAGGAAGTCAACTAAGTGGTGGAAGTGCAGGAAGTGAACGAAGTGGACGCAGTGGACGAAGTTGACAATGTGGACGAGTTGGACGAAGTTGACGAAGTTGACAAAGTGGATGAAGTGCACGAGGTGGACGAAGTTCACGAAGTGGAGGAAGTGGAGGAAGTGGAGGAAGTGGAGGAAGTAGAGGAAGTGGACGAAGTGGAATAAGTTGACGAAGTGGACCAAGCAGAGGGAGTGGAGGAGGTCGACGAAGTGGAGGAAGTGGACGAAGAGGACGAAGTGGATGAAGTGGAGGAAGTGGAGGAAGTAGACGAAGTGGACGAAGTGGACTAAGTGCACGAAGTTGACGAAGTGGACGAACTGAAGGAAGTGGACGAAGTGGACGAAGTTGACGAAGTGGACGAAGTGGACGAAGTTGACGAAGTGGACGAAGTGGACGAAGTGGACGAGGTGGACGAAGTGGATGAAGTGGACGAAGTGGACGAAGTGGAGGAAGTGGACGAAGTTGACGAAGTGGACGAAGTGGAGGAAGTGAACGAAATGGAGGAAGTTGAAAAAGTTGAAGAAGTGCACTAAGTGGACGAAGATGACGAAGTGGACGAAGTCGAGGAAGTGAAGGAAGTGGTGGAAGTGGAGGATGTGGAGGAAGTGGAGGAAGTGGAGGAAGTGGACGGAGTGGACGAAGTGGACGAAGGGGAGGAAGTGGAGGAAGTGGACGAAGTGCAGGAAGTGGACGAAGTGGACGAAGTTGACGAAGTTGAAGAAGTCGACGAAGTGGTCGAAGTGGTCGAAGTAGACGAAGTTGAGGAATTGGAGGAAGTGGAGGATGTGGACTAAGTGGACGAAGTTGACGAAATGGACGAAGTGAAGAAAGTGGACGAAATGGAGGAAGTGGACACAGTTCAGGAAGTGGACTAAGTGGAGGAAGTGGTGGAAGTGGAGGAAGTGGAGGAAGTGGAGGAAGTGGACTAAGTTGATGAAGTTGACGAAGTGGAGGAAGTGGACGAAGTGAAGGAAGTGGAGGAAGTGGAGGACGTGGACGAAGTGCATGAAGTGGACGAAGTTGACTAAATGGACGAAGTGGACGAAGTGCACAAAGTGGACAAAGTGGACCATGTGGACGAAGTGGTTCAAGAGGACGAAGTTGACGAAGTAGACGAAGTTGACAAAGTGGACGAAGTTGATGAATTGGACGAACGAAGTGAACGAAATGGAGGAAGTGGTTAATGTGGCGGAGGTGGACGAACTTGCCGAATTGGACGAAGTTGACGAAGGGTAAGAAGTGGACGAAGGTGACGAAGTGGATGAAGTGGACGAAGTGGATGAAGAAGACGAAGTGGACGAACGAAGTGGACGAAGTTGACGAAGTGGACGAAGTAAAGGAAGTGGAGGAAATGGAGGAAGTGGACGAAGTGGACTAAGTGCACGAAGTTGACGAAGTGGACGAACTGAAGGAAGTGGACGAAGTGGACGAAGTGGACGAAGTGGACGAAGTGGACGAAGTTGACGAAGTGGACGACGTGGACGAAGTGGACGAGGTGGACGAAGTGGATGAAGTGGACGAAGTGGACGAAGTGGAGGAAGTGGACGAAGTTGACGAAGTGGACGAAGTGAAGGAAGTGGACGAAGAGGACGAAGTGGATGAAGTGGAGGAAGTAGACGAAGTGGACAAAGTGGACTAAGTGGACGAAGTTGACGAAGTGGACGAACTGAAGGAAGTGGACGAAGTGGACGAAGTGGACGAAGTTGACGAAGTGGACGAAGTGGACGAAGTGGACGAGGTGGACGAAGTGGATGAAGTGGACGAAGTGGATGAAGTGGACGAAGTTGACGAAGTGGACGAAGTGGAGGAAGTGAACGAAATGGAGGAAGTTGACAAAGTTGAAGAAGTGCACTAAGTGGACGAAGATGACGAAGTGGACGAAGTCGAGGAAGTGGATGAAGTGGGGGAAGTGGATGAAGTGGACTAAGTGGACGAAGTTGACGAAGTGGAGGAAGTGGAGGAAGTGGACGAAGTGGAGGAAGTGGACGAAGTGAACGAAGTTGACGAAGTGGACGAAGTGGACAAAGTGGACGAGGTTGACGACGTTGACGAAGTTGACGAAGTGGACGAAGTGGACGAAGTTGACGAAGTAGACGAAGTAAACGAAGTGGAGGAAATGGAGGAAGTCAACTAAGTGGTGGAAGTGCAGGAAGTGAACGAAGTGGACGCAGTGGACGAAGTTGACAATGTGGACGAGTTGGACGAAGTTGACGAAGTTGACAAAGTGGATGAAGTGCACGAGGTGGACGAAGTTCATGAAGTGGAGGAAGTGGAGGAAGTGGAGGAAGTGGAGGAAGTGGACGAAGTAGAGGAAGTGGACGAAGTGGAATAAGTTGACGAAGTGGACCAAGCAGAGGGAGTGGAGGAGGTCGACGAAGTGGAGGAAGTGGAGGAAGTGCACGAAGTTGACGAAGTTTGCGAAGTTGACGAAGTGGACGAAGTGGAAGAAGTGGACGAACTGGACGAAGTTGACGAAGTGGATTAAGTGGACAAAGTAGATGAGGTTGACGAAGTTGACGAAGTTGACGAAGTGGACGAAGTTGACGAAGTGGACGAAGTGGACGAAGTGGACGAGGTGGACGAAGTGGATGAAGTGGACGAAGTGGACGAAGTGGAGGAAGTGGACGAAGTTGACGAAGTGGACGAAGTGGAGGAAGTGAACGAAATGGAGGAAGTTGAAAAAGTTGAAGAAGTGCACTAAGTGGACGAAGATGACGAAGTGGACGAAGTCGAGGAAGTGAAGGAAGTGGTGGAAGTGGAGGATGTGGAGGAAGTGGAGGAAGTGGAGGAAGTGGACGGAGTGGACGAAGTGGACGAAGGGGAGGAAGTGGAGGAAGTGGACGAAGTGCAGGAAGTGGACGAAGTGGACGAAGTTGACGAAGTTGAAGAAGTCGACGAAGTTGACGAAGTTGAAGAAGTCGACGAAGTGGTCGAAGTGGTCGAAGTAGACGAAGTTGAGGAATTGGAGGAAGTGGAGGATGTGGACTAAGTGGACGAAGTTGACGAAGTGGACGAAGTGAAGAAAGTGGACGAAATGGAGGAAGTGGACACAGTTCAGGAAGTGGACTAAGTGGAGGAAGTGGTGGAAGTGGAGGAAGTGGAGGAAGTGGAGGAAGTGGACTAAGTTGATGAAGTTGACGAAGTGGAGGAAGTGGACGAAGTGAAGGAAGTGGAGGAAGTGGAGGACGTGGACGAAGTTGACTAAATGGACGAAGTGGACGAAGTGCACAAAGTGGACAAAGTGGACCATGTGGACGAAGTGGTTCAAGAGGACGAAGTTGACGAAGTAGACGAAGTTGACAAAGTGGACGAAGTTGATGAATTGGACGAACGAAGTGAACGAAATGGAGGAAGTGGTTAATGTGGCGGAGGTGGACGAACTTGCCGAATTGGACGAAGTTGACGAAGGGTAAGAAGTGGACGAAGGTGACGAAGTGGATGAAGTGGACGAAGTGGATGAAGAAGACGAAGTGGACGAACGAAGTGGACGAAGTTGACGAAGTGGACGAAGTAAAGGAAGTGGAGGAAATGGAGGAAGTAGACGAAGTGGACGAAGTGGACTAAGTGCACGAAGTTGACGAAGTGGACGAACTGAAGGAAGTGGACGAAGTGGACGAAGTTGACGAAGTGGACGAAGTGGACGAAGTTGACGAAGTGGACGAAGTGGACGAAGTGGACGAGGTGGACGAAGTGGATGAAGTGGACGAAGTGGACGAAGTGGAGGAAGTGGACGAAGTTGACGAAGTGGACGAAGTGAAGGAAGTGGACGAAGAGGACGAAGTGGATGAAGTGGAGGAAGTGGAGGAAGTAGACGAAGTGGACAAAGTGGACTAAGTGGACGAAGTTGACGAAGTGGACGAACTGAAGGAAGTGGACGAAGTGGACGAAGTGGACGAAGTTGACGAAGTGGACGAAGTGGACGAAGTGGACGAGGTGGACGAAGTGGATGAAGTGGACGAAGTGGACGAAGTGGATGAAGTGGACGAAGTTGACGAAGTGGACGAAGTGGAGGAAGTGAACGAAATGGAGGAAGTTGACAAAGTTGAAGAAGTGCACTAAGTGGACGAAGATGACGAAGTGGACGAAGTCGAGGAAGTGGATGAAGTGGGGGAAGTGGATGAAGTGGACTAAGTGGACGAAGTTGACGAAGTGGAGGAAGTGGAGGAAGTGGACGAAGTGGAGGAAGTGGACGAAGTGAACGAAGTTGACGAAGTGGACGAAGTGGACAAAGTGGACGAGGTTGACGACGTTGACGAAGTTGACGAAGTGGACGAAGTGGACGAAGTTGACGAAGTAGACGAAGTAAACGAAGTGGAGGAAATGGAGGAAGTCAACTAAGTGGTGGAAGTGCAGGAAGTGAACGAAGTGGACGCAGTGGACGAAGTTGACAATGTGGACGAGTTGGACGAAGTTGACGAAGTTGACAAAGTGGATGAAGTGCACGAGGTGGACGAAGTTCACGAAGTGGAGGAAGTGGAGGAAGTGGAGGAAGTGGAGGAAGTGGAGGAAGTAGAGGAAGTGGACGAAGTGGAATAAGTTGACGAAGTGGACCAAGCAGAGGGAGTGGAGGAGGTCGACGAAGGGGAGGAAGTGGAGGAAGTGCACGAAGTTGACGAAGTTTGCGAAGTTGACGAAGTGGACGAAGTGGAAGAAGTGGACGAACTGGACGAAGTTGACGAAGTGGATTAAGTGGACAAAGTAGATGAGGTTGACGAAGTTGACGAAGTTGACGAAGTGGACGAAGTTGACGAAGTGCACGAAGTGGACGAAGTTGACGAAGTGGAGGAAGTGAACGAGGAGGAGGAAGTGGACGAAGTGGACGAAGTTGACGAAGTTGACGAAGTAGACGAAATTGACGAAGTGGACGAAGTTGACGAAGTGGACGAAGTTCACGAAGTGCACGAAGTTGACGAAGAGGACAAATTGGACGAAATGGACTAAGTGGACGAAGTGGACGAAGTGAAGGAAGTGAAGGAAGTGGACGAAGAGGACGAAGTGGACAAAGTGGAGGAAGTGGAGGAAGTAGACGAAGTGGACGAAGTGGACTAAGTGAACGAAGTTGACGAAGTTGACGAAGTTGACGAAGTTGACGAAGTTGACGAAGTTGACGAAGTTGACAGAGTTGACGAAGTTGACGAAGTTGACGAAGTTGACGAAGTGGACGAAGTGAAGGAAATGGACGAAGTGGACGAAGTGGACGAAGTGGACGAAGATGACGAAGTTGACGAAGTAGACGACGTTGACGAAGTGGACGAAGTGGACGAAGTTGACGAAGTGGACGAAGTGGATGAAGTGGACGAAATGGACGAAGTTGACAAAGTTGAAGAAGTGGACTAAGTGGACGAAGATGACGAAGTGGACGAAGTGGAGGAAGTGGACTAAGTGGACGAAGTTGACGAAGTGGAGGAAGTGGACGAAGTGGAGGAAGTGGAGGAAGTAGAGGAAGTGGAGGAAGTGGACAAAGTGAACAAAGTGGACGAAGTGGACAAAGTGGACGAGGTTGACGACGTTGATCAAGTGGACGAAGTTGACGAAATGGACGAAGTGGACGAAGTTGACGAAGTGGACGAAGTGCAGGAAGTGGAGGAAGTGGAGGAAGTGGAGGAAGTGGAGGAAGTGAAAGACGTGGACGAAGTGGACGAAGTTGACAAAGTGGAGGAAGGGCAGGAGGTGGAGGAAGTGAAACACGTGGAGGAAGTGGACGAAGTTGACGAAGTGGACGAGGGTGACGAAGAGGACGAACGAAGTGGACGAGGTTCACGAAGTGGAGGAAGTTGAGGAACTGGACAAAGTGGACGAAGTTGACGAAGTGGAGGAAGTGGACGAAGTGGAGGAAGTGGACGAAGTAGAGGAAGTGGAGGAAGTGGACGAAGTGGAGAAAGTGGACTAAGTGGACGAAATTGACGAAGTGGACAAAGTGGAGGAAGTGTAGGAAGTGCACAAAGTGGAGGAAGTGGAGGAAGAGGAGGAAGTGGACGAAGTGGAGAAAGTTGACGAAGTGGACGAAGTGGACAAAGTGGACGAAGAGCACAAAGTGGACGAAATGGACGAAGTGCACGAAGTGGACGAAGGGGACGAAGTGGAGGAAGAGGACGAAGTGGACGAAGTTGACGAAGTGGACGAAGTGGACGAAGCGGACGAAGCGGACGAAGTGGTTGAAGTAGCCGAAGTGGACCCAGAGCACGAAGTGGACGAAATTGACGAAGTGGACGAAGTTCACGAAGTGGACGAAGTTCACGAAGTGGACGAAGTTCACGAAGTGGACGAAGTTGACGAAGTGGACGAACGAAGTGGACGAAGTTGACGAAGTGGACAAACGAAGTGGACGAACGAAGTGGACGACGTTCACGAAGTGGAGGAAGTGAAGGAACTGGATGAAGTGGACGAAGAGGACGAAGTTGACGAAGTGGACGAAATGGATGAAGTGGACGAAGTGGAGGTAAGGGAGGAAGTGGAGAAGGTGGGGGAAGTGAAAGACGTGGACGAAGTGGACGAAGTTGACGAAGTGGACGAAGGTGAGGAAGAGGACGAAGTGGACGAAGTTGACGAAGTTGACGAAGGTGAGGAAGAGGACGAAGTGGACGAAGTTGACGAAGTCGACGAAATCGACGAAGTTCACGAACTCGAGGAAGTGGAGGAACTGGACGAAGTTGACGAAGTTGACGAAGTGGACGAAGTGGAGGAAGTGGACGAAGTAGAGGATGTGGAGGAAGTGGACGAAGTGGAGAAAGTTGACTAAGTGGACGAAGTTGACGAAGTGGACGAAGTGGACAAAGTGGAGGAAGTGCAGGAAGTGGACAAAGTGGAGGAAGTGGAGGAAGAGGAGGAAGTGGACGAAGTGGAGAAAGTTGACGAAGTTGACGACGTGGTCAAAGTGGACGAAGAAGACGAAGTGGACGAAGTGCACGAAGTGCACGAAGTGGACGAAGGGGACTTAGTGGACAAAGCGGACGAAGCGGACGAAGTGGACGAAGTACACGAAGTGGACCCAGAGCACGAAGTGGACGAAGTTGACGAAGTGGACGAACCAAGTGGTCGAAGTTGACGAAGTGGAGGAAGTGGACGAAGTGGAAGAAATTGACGAAATTGACGAAGTGGACGAAGTGGACGAACTGAAGGAAGTGGACAAAGTTGACGAAGTGGACGAAGCGGACGAAGTGGACGAAGTTGACGAAGTGGACAAAGTGGACGAAGTGGATGAAGTGGACGAAGTTGACGAAGTGGACGAAGTGGACGAAATGGAGGAAGTTGACAAAGTTGAAGAAGTGCACTAAGTGGACGAATATGACGAAGTGGACTAAGTCGAGGAAGTGGATGAAGTGGGGGAAGTGGAGGAAGTGGACTAAGTGGACGAAGTTGACGAAGTGGAGGAAGTGGAGGAAGTGGACGAAGTGGACGAAGTGGACGAAGTGAACGAAGTGGACGAAGTTGACGAAGTGAACGAAGTGGACAAAGTGGACGAGGTTGACGACGTTGACGAAGTTGACGAAGTTGACGAAGTGGACGAAGTTGACGAAGTGGACGAACGAAGTGGACAAAGTTGACGAAGTGGACGAAGTAAAGGAAGTGGAGGATATGGAGGAAGTCGACTAAGTGGTGGAAGTGCAGGAAGTGAAGGAAGTGGACGTAGTGGACAAAGTTGACAATGTGGACGAGTTGGACGAAGTTGACAAAGTGGATGAAGTGCACGAGGTGGACGAAGTTGACGAAGTGGAGGAAGTGGATGAAGTGGAGGAAGTGGAGGAAGTTGAGGAAGTGGACGAAGTGGAATAAGTAGATGAAGTGGAAGAAGCGGAGGGAGTGGAGGAGGTGGAGGAAGTGGAGGAAGTGCACGAAGTTGATGAAGTTTGCGAAGTTGACGAAGTGGACGAAGTGGAAGAAGTGGACGAACTGGACGAAGTTGACGAAGTGGACGAAGTGGACAAAAGTTGATGAGGTTGACGAAGTTGACGAAGTTGACGAAGTGGACGAAGTTGACGAAGTGCACGAAGTGGACGAAGTTGACGAAGTGGAAGAAGTGGAGGAAGTGAACGAGGTGGAGGAAGTGGACGAAGTGGACGAAGTTGACGAAGTTGACGAAGCTGACGAAGTAGACGAAGTTGACGAAGTGGACGAAGTTGACGAAGTGGACGAAGTTCACGAAGTGCACGAAGTTGACGAAGAGGACAAATTGGACGAAGTGGACGAAGTTGATAATGTGGACAAAGTTGACGAAGTGGAGGAAGTGGTGGAAGTGGAGGAAGTGGACGAAGAGGACGAAGTGGACGAAGTGGACGAAGTAGACGAAGTGAAGGAAGTGGACGAAGTGGACGAAGTTGACGAAATTGACGAAGTGGACGAAGTGAAGGAAGTGGACGAAGTTGACGAAGTGGACGAAGTGGACTAAGTGGACGAAGTTCACGAAGTTGACGAAGTTGACGAAGTTGACGAAGTTGACGAAGTTGACGAAGTTGACGAAGTTGACGAAGTTGACAAAGTTGATGAAGTTGAAGAAGTTGACGAAGTTGACGAAGTGGACGAAGTGAAGGAAGTGGACGAAGTTGACGAAGTGGACGAAGTGGACGAAGTGGACGAAGTTCACGAAGTGGACGAAGTGGACGAAGTTCACGAAGTGGACGAAGTGGAGGAAGTGAACGAAATGGAGGAAGTTGACAAAGTTGAAGAAGTGGACTAAGTGGACGAAGATGACGAAGTGGACGAAGTCGAGGAAGTAGATGAAGTGGAGGAAGTGGAGGAAGTGGAGGAAGTGGAGGAAGTGGACTAAGTGGACGTAGTTGACGAAGTGGGGGAAGTGGACGAAGAAGACGAAGTGGAGGAAGTGGAGGAAGTGGTGGAAGTGGACAAAGTGGACGAAGTTGACGAAGTGGACGAAGTGGACAAATTGGACGAGGTTGACGACGTTGACGAAGTGGACGAAGTGCATGAAGGGGACGAAGTGGAGGAAGTGGAGGAAGTGGAGGAAGTGGAGGAAGTGAAAGACGTGGACGAAATGGACGAAGTTGACGAAGTGGACGAGGGTGACGAAGAGGACGAACGAAGTGGACGAAGATGACGAAGTTGACGAAGTTGATGAAGTTGACGAAGTGGACGAAGTGGACGAAGTTGACGAAGTTGTCGAAGTTGACGAAGTGGACGAAGTTGACGAAGTTCACGAAGTGGACGAAGTTCACGAAGTGGACGAAGTTAACGAAGAGGACAAAGTGGAGGAAGTGGACGAAGTTGATGAAGTAAACGAAGTTGACGAAGTGGAGGAAGTGGTGGAAGTGGAGGAAGTGGACGAAGAGGACGAAGTGGACCAAGTGGAGGAAGTGGAGGAAGTAGACGAAGTGGACGAAGTGGACCAAGTGGACCAAGTGGACCAAGTGGAGGAAGTTGACGAAGTGGACGAAGTGAAGGAAGTGGACGAAGTTGACGAAGTGGATGAAGTGGAGGAAGTGGACGAAGTGGATGAAGTGGACGAAGTTGACGAAGTGGACGAAGTGGATGAAGTGGACGAAGTGGACGAAGTGGACGAAATGTTGGAAGTGGACGAAGTTGAAGAAGTGGACTAAGTGGACGAAGATGACGAAGTGGATGAAGTCGAGGAAGTGGATGAAGTGGAGGAAGTGGAGGAAGTGGACTAAGTGGACGAAGTTGACGAAGTGGAGGAAGTGGAGGAAGTGGACGAAGTGGACGAAGTGAACGAAGTGGACGAAGTTGACGAAGTGGACGAAGTGGACAAAGTGGACGAGGTTGACGACGTTGACGAAGTGGACGAAGTTGACGAAGTGGACGAAGTGCACGAAGTGGACGAAGTGCACGAAGTGGACGAAGTTGACGAAGTTGATGAAGTTCACGAAGTGGAGGAAGTGGAGAAAGTAAAAGACGTGGACGAAGTGGACGAAGTTTACGAAGTTGACGAAGTGGAGGAAGTGGAGGAAGTGAAAGATGTGGACGAAGTTGACGAAGTGGACGAAGGTGACGAAGAGGACGAAGTGGACGAAGTTGACGAAGTTGACGAAGTGGACGAACGAAGTGGCGAAGTGGACGAAGTTCACGAAGTGGAGGAAGTGGAGGAACTGGACGAATGGGACAAAGAGGACGAAGTTGACGAAGTGGACGAAGTGGACGAAGTGGAGGATGTGGAGGAAGTGGACGAAGTGGAGAAAGTGGACTAACTGGACGAAGTTGACTAACTTGACGAAGTTGACGAAGTGGACAAAGTGGAGGAAGTGCAGGAAGTGGACAGAGTGGAGGAAGAGGAGGAAGTGGACGAAGTGGACGAAGTGGAGAAAGTGGACGAAGTTGACGAAGTGGAAAAAGTGGACGAAGTGGACGAAGAAGACGAAGTGGACAAAGTGGACGAAGTGCACGAAGTGGACGAAGGGGATGAAGTGGAGGAAGAGGACGAAGTGGACGAAGTTGACCAAGTGGACGAAGTGGACGAAGTGGACGAAGTTGAGGAGGTGGACGAAGTGGAGGAAGTGGACGAAATGGAGGAAGTTGACAAAGTTGAAGAAGTGGACTAAGTGGATGAAGATGACGAAGTGGACGAAGTCGAGGAAGTGGACGAAGTGCAGGAAGTGGAGCAAGTGGACTAAGTGGACGAAGTTGATGAAGTGGAGGAAGTGGACGAAGTGGACGAAGTGGAGGAAGTGGACGAAGTGGTGGAAGTGGACAAAGTGAACGAAGAGGACGAAGTTGACGAAGTGGATGAAGTGGACAACGTGGACGAGGTTGACGACGTTGACGAAGTGGACGAAGTTGACGAAGTGGAGGAAGGGCAGGAGGTGGAGGAAGTGAAAGACGTGGACGAAGGGGACGAAGTTGACGAAGTGGACGAGGGTGACGAAGAGGACGAACGAAGTGGACGAAGTTGACGAAGTGGACGAAGAGGAGGAAGTTGACGAAGTTGACGAAGTGGACGAAGTGGAGGAAGTGGACGAAGTGGAGGATGTGGAGGAAGTGGACGAAATGGAGAAAGTTGACTAAGAGGACGAAGTTGACGAAGTGGATGAAGTGGACAAAGTGGAGGAAGTGCAGGAAATGGACAAAGTGGAGGAAGTGGAGGATGAGGAGGAAGTGGACGAAGTGGAGAAAGTTGACGAAGTTGACGAAGTGGTCAAAGTGGATGAAGAAGACGAAGTGGACGAAGTGGACGAAGTGCACGAAGTGGACGAAGGGGACGAAGTGGAGGAAGAGGACGAAGTGGACGAAGTTGACGAAGTGGACGAAGTGGACGAAGGCCACGAAGTGGACGAAGCGGACGAAGTGGACCTAGAGCACGAAGTTGACGAAGTGGACGAACGAAGTGGACGAAGTTGACGAAGTGGAGGAAGTGGATGAAGTGGAAGAAATTGACAAAATGGACGAAGTCGACGACGAAGACGAAGTTGACGAAGTGGACGAAGTGGAGGAAGTGGACTAAGTTGACGAAGTTGACGAAGTGGACGAAGTGGACAAAATGGAGCAAGTGTAGGAAGTGGACAAAGTGGAGGAAGTGGAGGAAGTGGACGAAGTGGAGAAAGTGGACGAAGTGGACGAAGAAGACGAAGTGGACGAAGTGGACGAAGTGCACGAAGTGGACGAGGGGGACGAAGTGGAGGAAGAGGACGAAATGGACGAAGTTGACGAAGTGGACGAAGCGGACGAAGTTGACGAAGTTGACGAAGTGGATGAAGTGCATGAAGTGGACGAACTGGAGGAAGTGGAGGAAGTGGAGGAAGTGAAAGACGTGGACGAAGTGGACGAAGTTGACGAAGTGGAGGAAGGGTAGGAGGTGGAGTAACTGAAAGACGTGGACGAAGTGGACGAAGTTGACGAAGTGGACGAGGGTGACGAAGAGGACGAACGAAGTGGACGAAGTTCACGAAGTGGAGGAAGTGGAGGAACTGGACGAAGTGGACGAAGAGGAGGAAGTTGACGAAGTTGAAGAAGTTGACGAAGTGGACAAAGTGGAGGAAGTGGACGAAGTGGAGGATGTGGAGGAAGTGGACGAAGTGGAGAAAGTTGACTAAGAGGACGAAGTTGACAAAGTGGACAAAGTGGAGGAAGTGCAGGAAGTGGACAAAGTGGAGGAAATGGAGGAAGAGGAGGAAGTGGAGAAAGTTGACGAAGTGGTCAAAGTGGACGAAGAAGACGAAGTGGACGAAGTGGACGAAGTGGACGAAGTGGACGAAGTGGACGAAGGGGACGAAGTGGAGGAAGAGGACGAAGTGGACGAAGTTGACGAAGTGGACGAAGTGGACGAAGGCCACGAAGTGTACGAAGCGGACGAAGTGGACGCAGAGCAAGAAGTGGACGAAGTTGACGAAGTGGACGAACGAAGTGGACGAAGTTGACGAAGTGGAGGAAGTGGATGAAGTGGAAGAAATTGACAAAATTGACGAAGTCGACGACGAAGACGAAGTTGACGAAGTGGACGAAGTGGAGGAAGTGGACAAAGTGGACGAAGTTGACGAAGTTGACGAAGTGGAGGAAGTGGACGAAGTGGACCAAATGGAGCAAGTGTAGGATGTGGACAAAGTGGACGAAGTGGAGGAAGTGGACGAAGTGGAGAAAGTGGACGAAGTGGACGAAGAAGACGAAGTGGACGAAGTGGACGAAGTGCACGAAGTGGACGAGGGGGACGAAGTGGAGGAAGAGGACGAAATTGACGAAGTTGACGAAGTGGACGAAGCGGACGAAGTTGACGAAGTGGACGAAGTGCATGAAGTGGACGAAGTGGAGGAAGTGGACGAAGTGGAGGAAGTGGAGGAAGTGGAGGAAGTGGAGGAAGTGGAGGAAGTGGAGGAAGTGAAAGACGTGGACGAAGTGGACGAAGTTGACGAAGTGGAGGAAGGGCAGGAGGTGGAGTAACTGAAAGACGTGGACGAAGTGGACGAAGTGGACGAGGGTGACGAAGAGGACGAACGAAGTGGACGAAGTTCACGAAGTGGAGGAAGTGGAGGAACTGGACGAAGTGGACGAAGAGGAGGAAGTTGACGAAGTTGACGAAGTTGAAGAAGTTGACGAAGTGGACAAAGTGGAGGAAGTGGACGAAGTGGAGGATGTGGAGGAAGTGGACGAAGTGGAGAAAGTTGACTAAGAGGACGAAGTTGACAAAGTGGACAAAGTGGAGGAAGTGCAGGAAGTGGACAAAGTGGAGGAAATGGAGGAAGAGGAGGAAGTGGAGAAAGTTGACGAAGTTGACGAAGTGGTCAAAGTGGACGAAGAAGACGAAGTGGACGAAGCGGACGAAGTGGACGCAGAGCAAGAAGTGGACGAAGTTGACGAAGTGGACGAACGAAGTGGACGAAGTTGACGAAGTGGAGGAAGTGGATGAAGTGGAAGAAATTGACAAAATTGACGAAGTCGACGACGAAGACGAAGTTGACGAAGTGGACGAAGTGGAGGAAGTGGACAAAGTGGACGAAGTTGACGAAGTTGACGAAGTGGAGGAAGTGGACGAAGTGGACCAAATGGAGCAAGTGTAGGATGTGGACAAAGTGGACGAAGTGGAGGAAGTGGACGAAGTGGAGAAAGTGGACGAAGTGGACGAAGAAGACGAAGTGGACGAAGTGCACGAAGTGCACGAAGTGGACGAGGGGGACGAAGTGGAGGAAGAGGACGAAATGGACGAAGTTGACGAAGTGGACGAAGCGGACGAAGTTGATGAAGTTGACGAAGTGGACGAAGTGCATGAAGTGGACGAAGTGGAGGAAGTGGAGGAAGTGGAGGAAGTGGAGGAAGTGGAGGAAGTGGAGGAAGTGGAGGAAGTGAAAGACGTGAACGAAGTGGACGAAGTTGACGAAGTGAAGGAAGGGCAGGAGGTGGAGTAAGTGAAAGACATGGACGAAGTTGACGAAGTGGACGAGGGTGACGAAGAAGACGAACGAAGTGGACGAACGAAGTGGACGAACGAAGTGGACGAATTTCACGAAGTGGAGGAAGTGGAGGAACAGGACGAAGTGGACGAAGTGGACGAAGTTGACGAAGTGGAGGAAGTGGACGAAGAGGACGAAGTGGACGAAGTGGAGGATGTGGAGGAAGTGGACGAAGTGGAGAAAGTGGACTAAGTGGACGAAATTGACGAAGTGGACGAAGTGGACAAAGTGGAGGAAGTGCAGGAAGTGGACAAAGTGGAGGAAGTGGAGGAAGAGGAGGAAGTGGACGGAGTGGAGAAAGTTGACGAAGTTGACGAAGTGGACAAAGTGGACGAAGAAGACGAAGTGGACGAAGTGGACGAAGGGGACGAAGTGGAGGAAGAGGACGAAGTGGACGAAGTTGACGAAGTGGACGAAGGGCACGAAGTGGACGAAGTGGACGAAGCGGACGAAGCGGACGAAGTGGTTGAAGTAGCTGAAGTGGACCCAGAGCACGTAGTGGACGAAATTGACGAAGTGGACGACGTTGACGAAGTAGACGAAGTTGACGAAGTGGACGAACGAAGTGGAAGAAGTTGACGAAGTGGACGAAGTTCACAAAGTGGAGGAAGTGGAGGAGCTGGACGAAGTGGACGAAGAGGACGAAGTTGACGAAATGGACGAAGTTGACGAAGTGGACGAGGGTGACGAAGAGGACGAACGAAGTTGACGAAGTGGACGAACGAAGTGGACGAAGTTCACGAAGTGGAGGAAGTGGAGAAACTGGACGAAGTGGACGAAGAGGAGGAAGTTGACGAAGTTGACGAAGTGGACGAAGTGTAGGAAGTGGACGAAGTGGAGGATGTGGAGGAAGTGGACGAAGTGGAGAAAGTTGACTAAGAGGACGAAGTTGACGAAGTGGACGAAGTGGACAAAGTGGAGGAAGTGCAGGAAGTGGAGGAAGTGGAGGAAGAGGAGGAAGTGGACGAAGTAGAGAAAGTTGACGAAGTTGACGAAGTGGTCAAAGTGGACGAAGAAGACGAAGTGGACGAAGTGGACAAAGGGGACGAAGTGGAGGAAGAGGACGAAGTGGACGAAGTTGACGAAGTGGACGAAGTGGACGAAGGCCACGGAGTGGACGAAGCGGACGAAGTGGACCCAGAGCACGAAGTGGACGAAGTGGACGAAGTTGACGAAGTGGACGAACGAAGTGGATGAAGTTGACGAAGTTGAGGAAGTGGATGAAGTGGAAGAAATTGACAAAATTGACGAAGTCGACGACGAAGACAAAGTTGACGAAGTGGACGAAGTGGAGGAAGTGGACTAAGTGGACAAAGTTGACGAAGTGGACGAAGTGGACGAAGTGGACGAAGTGGACGAAGTGGAGCAAGTGTAGGAAGTGGACAAAGTGGAGGAAGTGGAGGAAGTGGACGAAGTGGAGAAAGCGGACGAAGGGGACGAAGAAGACGAAGTGGACGAAGTGGACGAAGTGCACGAAGTGCACGAAGTGGACGAGGGGGACGAAGCGGAGGAAGAGGATGAAATGGACGAAGTTGACGAAGTGGACGAAGCGGACGAAGTGGACGAAGTGGACAAAGTGGACGAGGTTGACGACGTGGACGAAGTGCATGAAGTGGACGAAGTGGAGGAAGTGGACGAAGTGGAGGAAGTGGAGGAAGTGAAAGACGTAGACGAAGTGGACGAAGTTGACGAAGTGGAGGAAGGGCAGGAAGTTGAGTAAGTGAAAGACGTGGACGAAGTGGACGAAGTTGACGAAATGGACGAGGGTGACGAAGAGGACGAACGAAGTGGACGAACGAGGTGGACGAAGTTCACGAAGTGGAGGAAGTGGAGGAACTGGACGAAGTGGACGAAGTTGACGAAGTGAAGGAAGTGGACGAAGTGGAGGAAGTGGACGAAGTGGAGGATGTGGAGGAAGTGGACGAAGTGGAGAAAGTGGACTAAGTGGACAAAATTGACGAAGTGGACGAAGTGGACAAAGTGGAGGAAGTGCAGGAAGTGGACAAAGTGGAGGAAGAGGAGGATGTGGACGAAGTGGAGAAAGTTGACGAAGTGGACAAAGTGGACGAAGAAGACGAAGTGGACGAAGTGGACGAAGTGCACGAAGTGGACGAAGTGGACGAAGGGGACGAAGCGGACGAAGCGGACGAAGTGGTTGAAGTAGCTGAAGTGGACCCATAGCACGAAGTGGACGAAATTGACGAAGTGGACGAAGTTCACGAAGTGGACGAAGTTGACGAAGTAGACGAAGGTGACGAAGTGGACGAACGAAGTGGAAGAAGTTGACGAAGTGGACGAAGTTCACAAAGTGGAGGAAGTAGATGAACTGGATGAAGTGGACGAAGAGGACGAAGTTGACGAAGTGGACGAAATGGACGAAGTTGACAAAGTGGAGGTAGGGGAGGAAGTGGAGGAAGTGGGGGAAGTGAAAGACGTGGACGAAGTGGTCGAAGTTGACGAAGTGGACGAAGGTGACGAAGAGGACGAAGTTGACGAAGTCGACGAAGTGGACGAAGTTGACGAAGTGGCGAACGAAGTGGACGAAGTTGACGAAGTGGACGAAGTTCACGAACTGGAGGAAGTGGAGGAACTGGACGAAGAGGAGGAAGTTGACGAAGTTGACGAAGTGGACGAAGTGGAGGAAGTGGACGAAGTGGAGGATGTGGAGCATGTGGACGAAGTGGAGAAAGTTGACTAAGTGGACGAAGTTGACGAAGTGGACGAAGTGGACAAAGTGGAGGAAGTGCAGGAAGTGGACAAAGTGGAGGAAGTGGAGGAAGAGGAGGAAGTGGACGAAGTGGAGAAAGTTGACGAAGTTGACGAAGTGGTCAAAGTGGACGAAGAAGACGAAATGGACGAAGTGGACAAAGGGGACGAAGTGGAGGAAGAGGACGAAGTGGACGAAGTTGACGAAGTGGACGAAGTGTACGAAGGCCACGAAGTGGACAAAGCGAACGAAGCGGACTAAGTGGACGAGGTAGACGAAGTGGACCCAGAGCACGAAGTGGACGAAGTTGACGAAGTGGATGAGGTGGACGAAGCTGACGAAGTGGACGAAGTGGACGAAGTGGACGAAGTGGACAAAATGGAGCAAGTGTAGGAAGTGGACAAAGTGGAGGAAGTGGAGGAAGTGGACGAAGTGGAGAAAGTTGACGAAGTTGACGAAGTGGACAAAGTGGACGAAGTGGACGAAGAAGAAGAAGTGGACGAAGTGCACGAAGTGGACGAAGTGCACGAAGTGGACGAAGTGCACGAAGTGGACGAGGGGGACGAAGTGGAGGAAGAGGACGAAATGGACGAAGTTGACGAAGTGGACGAAGCGAACGAAGTGGACGAAGTGGACGAAGTGGACGAAGTAGACGAAGTGGACCCAGAGGACGAAGTGGACGAAGTTGACGAAGTGGACGAAGTGGACGAAGTGGACGAAGCGGACGAAGTTGACGAAGTGGAGAAAGTTGACGAAGTGGATGAAGAAGACGAAGTGCACGAAGTGGACGAAGGGGACGAACTGGAGCAAGAGGAAAAAGTGGACGAAGTTGACGAAGTGGATGAAGTGGACGAAGGGCACGAAGTGGACGAAGTGGACTAAGCGGACGAAGCAGACGAACTGGACGAAGTGGACGAAGTAGACGAAGTGGATCCAGAGCATGAAGTTGACGAAGTGGACGAAGTGGACGAAGTTGACGAACTGGAGGAACGAAGTGGACGAAGTTGACGAAGTGGAGGAAGTGGAGGAAGTGGAAGAAATTGACGAAGTTGAGGAAGTGGACGACGAAGACGAAGTTGAAGAAGTGGACGAAGTGGAGGAAGTGCAGGAAGTGGACGGAGTGGACGAAGTGGATGAAGTGGACGAAGTGGAGGAAGTGGAGGAAGTGGACGAAGTCGAAGAAGTCGTCGAAGTTGACGAAGTGGTCGAAGTGGAAGAAGTTGAGGAATTGGAGGAAGTGGAGGATGTGGACTAAGTGGACGAAGTTGACGAAGTTGACGAAGTGGACGAAGTGAAGGAAGTGCATGAAATGGAGGAAGTGGAAAAAGTTGAGGAAGTGGACTAAGTGGAGGAAGTGGAGGAAGTGGAGGAAGTGGACTAAGTTGACGAAGTGGAGGAAGTGGAGGAAGTGAACGAAGTGGACGAAGTGGAGGATGTGGAGGACGTGGACGAAGTGCAGGAAGTGGACGAAGTTGACGAAATGGACGAAGTGGACGAAGTGGACGAAGTGCACGAAGGGGACGAAGTGGACGATGTGGACGAAGTGGATCAAGAGGACGAAGTTGACGAAGTAGACGAAGTTGACAAAGTGGACGAAGTTGACGACTTGGACGAACGAAATGGACGAAGTTGACGAAGTGGAGGAAGTGGATGATGTGGCGGAGGTGGACGAAGTTGACGAAGTGGATGAAGTTGACAATGTGGACGAGTTGGACGAAGTGGACGAAGTTGACAAAGTGGATGAAGTGCACGAAGTGGACGAAGTTGACGAAGTGGAGGAAGTGGATGAAGTGGAGGAAGTGGAGGAAGTGGACGAAGTGGACTAAGTTGACGAAGTCGACGAAGTGGAGGGAATGGAGGAGGTGGACGAAGTGGAGGAAGTGGAGGAAGTGGAGGAAGTGCACGAAGTTGACAAAGTTTGCGAAGTTGACGAAGTGGATGAAGTGGAAGAAGTGGACGAAGTGGAAGAAGTGGACGAACTGGACGAAGTTGACGAAGTGGACGAAGTGGACAAAGTGGATAAGGTTGACGAAGTTTACGAAGTTGACGAAGTGCACGAAGTGGACGAAGTTGACGAAGTGCACGAAGTGGACGAAGTTGACGAAGTGAAGGAAGTGCAGGAAGTGAACGAGGTGGAGGAAGTGGACGAAGTGGACGAAGTTGACGAAGCTGACGAAGAGGACAAAGTGGAGGAAGTGGAGGAAGTGGAGGAAGTGGAAGAAGTTGATGAAGTGGACAAAGTGGACGAAGTGGACGAAGTGGACGAAGTTCACGAAGTGGACGAAGTTGACGAAGAGGACAAAGTGGAGGAAGTGGATGAAGTTGATGAAGTAAACGAAGTTGACGAAGTGGAGGAAGTGGTGGAAGTGGAGGAAGTGGACGAAGAGGACGAAGTGGACGAAGTGGAGGAAGTGGACGAAGTAGACGAAGTGGACCAAGTGGACCAAGTGGACCAAGTGGACGAAGTTGACGAAGTGGACGAAGTGAAGGAAGTGGACGAAGTTGACGAAGTGGATGAAGTGGAGGAAGTGGAGGAAGTGGATGAAGTGAACGAAGTTGACGAAGTGGACGAAGTGGATGAAGTGGACGAAGTTGACGAAGTGGACGAAATGTTGGAAGTGGACGAAGTTGAAGAAGAGGACTAAGTGGACGAAGATGACGAAGTGGACGAAGTCGAGGAGGTGGATGAAGTGGAGGAAGTGGACTAAGTGGACGAATTGACGAAATGGAGGAAGTGGACGAAGTGAACGAAGTGGACGAAGTTGACGAAGTGGACGAAGTGGACAAAGTGGACGAGGTTGACGACGTTGACGAAGTGGACGAAGTTGACGAAGTGGACGAAGTGCACGAAGTGGACGAAGTGCACGAAGTGGACGAAGTGCACGAAGTGGACGAAGTGCACGAAGTGGACGAAGTTGACGAAGTTGAGGAAGTTGAGGAAGTTGAAGAAGTGGAGGAAGTGGAGGAACTGAAAGACGTGGACGAAGTGGACGAAGTGGACGAAGTTGACGAAGTGGAGGAAGTGGAGGAAGTGAAAGACGTGGACGAAGTTGACGAAGTGAACGAAGGTGACGAAGAGGACGAAGTGGACGAAGTAGACGAAGTTGACGAAGTGCACGAACGAAGTGGACGAAGTTCACGAAGTGGAGGAAGTGGAGGAACTGGACGAAAGGGACGAAGAGGACGAAGTTGACGAAGTTGACAAAGTGGACGAAGTAGAGGAAGTGGACGAAGTGGAGGATGTGGAGGAAGTGGACGAAGTGGAGAAAGTGGACTAAGTGGACGAAGTGGAGAAAGTGGAGGAAGTTGACGAAGTGAAGGAAGTGGACGAAGTTGACGAAGTAGACAAAATTGACGAAGTGGACGAAGTGGACGATGTGGAGGAGTTGACGAAGTGGACGAAGTAGACTTAGTTGACGTTGTGGACGAAGTTGACGAAGTGGACGAAGCTGACGAAGTGGACGAAATTGACGAAGTTCACGAAGTGGACGAAGTGCACCAAGACGACGAAGTGGACGAAGTTGACGAAATTGACGAAGTGGACGAAAAAAGTGGACGAAGTTGACGAAGTGGAGGAAGTGGACGAAGTTGACCAAGTGGAGGAAGTGGACGAAGTGGAGCAACTGTAGGAAGTGGAGGAAGTGGACGAAGTTGACGAAGTGGACGAAGTGAAGGAAGTGGACGAAGTTGACGAAGTGAAGGAAGTGGACGAAGTTGACGAAGTGGAAGAAGTGGAGGAATTGGAACAAGTGGACCAAGCTGACGAAGTGGACAAAGTTGACGAAGTGGACGAAGTTGACGAAGTGGAGGAAGTGGACGAAGTGGAGGAGGTGGACGAAGTTGACGAAGTGGACGAAGTTGATGAAGTGGACGAAGTGGATGAAGTTGACAAAGTGGAGGAAGTGGTGGAAGTGGAGGAAGTCGAGGAAGTGGACGAAGTGGACAAAGTGGACGAAGAGGACGAAGTGGACGAATTTGGCGAAGTGGAGGAAGTGCACGCAGTGGACTAAGTGGAGGAAGTGGACGAAGTTGACGTAGTTGATGAAGTGGACGAAGTCGACGAAGTGGACGAAATTGACAAAGTTGACGAAACAGACAAAGTGGACAAAGTGGACAAAGTGGACGAAGTGGACGAAGTGGGCGAAGTGGACGAAGTGGGCGAAGTGGACGAAGTGGACAAAGTGGACGAAGTGGACGAAGTGGACGAAGTGAAGGAAGTGGAGCAAGTGGAGGAAGTGGAGGAGGTGGACTAAGTGGACGAAGTTGACGAAGTGGAGGAAGTGGAGGAAGTGGACGAAATGGAGGATGTGGAGGAAGTGGAGAAAGATGACGAAGTTGACGAAATGGCCGAAGAGGACGAAGTGGACGAAGTGGACCAAGACGACGAGGTGGACGAAGTTGACGAAGTGGACGAAGTTGACGAAGTGGACGAATTTGAGCAAGTGGACGAAGTAAACGAAGTGGACCAAGTGGACGAAGTTGACAAGGTTGACGAAATGAAAAAAGTGGAGGAAGTAAAGGAAGTGAAGGAAGTGGAGGAAGGGGAGGAAGTGGACGAAGTGGACAAAGTTGACGAAGTTGACGAAGGGGACGAAGTGGAGGAAGTGGACGAAGTGGACGAAGTTGACGAATTTGACGAAGTGGAGGAAGTGGAATAAGTGGACCAAGTGGAGGAAGTGGACGAAGTTAAGGAAGTGGACGAAGTTGACGAAGTGGATGAAGTGGAGGAAGTGAAGGAAGTGGAGGAAGTGGACAAAGTTGACGAAGTTGACGAAGTGGACGAAGTGGACGAACTGGACGAAGTGGAGGAAGTGGAGGAAATGGAGGAAGTGGACGTAGTGGAGGAGGTGGAGGAAGTGGAGAGAGTGGACGAAGTGGACGAAGTGAACGAAGTGGAGCCAGTGGAGGAAGTGGAGCCAGTGGAGGAAGTGGAGGAAGTGGACTAAGTGGACGAAGTTGACGAAGTGGAGGAATTGGACGAAGTGGACGAAGTGAAGGAAGTGGACGAAGTGGACGAAGTGGAGGATGTGGAGGAAGTGGAGAAAGATGACGAAGTCGACGAAATGGACGAAGAGGACGAAGTGGACGAAGTTGACGAAGTGGACGAAGTGGAGGAAGTGGACCAAGACGACGAGGTTGACAAAGTGGACGAAGTTGGCGAAGTGGACGAAGTTGACGAAGTTGACGAAGTGGACGAAGTGGACGAATTTGAGCAAGTGGACGAAGTGGACCAAGTGGACGAAGTTGACAAAGCTGACGAAATGAAAAAAGTGGAGGGAGTGAAGGAAGTGGAGGAAGTGGAGGAAGGGGAGGAAGTCGACTAAGTGGACGAAGTTGACGAAGGGGACGAAGTGGAGGAAGTAGAGGAAGTGGACGAAGTTGACGAATTTGACGAAGTGGAGGAAGTGGAGGAAGTGGAGGAAGTGGACCAAGTGGAGGAAGTCGGCGAAGTGGAGGAAGTGGACGAAGTTGACGAAGTGGATGAAGTGGACGAAGTGAAGGAAGTGGAGGAAGTGGACAAAGTTGACGAAGTTGACGAAGTGGACGAAGTGGACGAAGTGGACGAAGTGGACGAAGTGGACGAAGCGGACGAATTGCACGAAGTTGACGAAGTGGAGGAAGTGGAGGAAGTGGAGAAAATGGAGGTAGTGGACGTAGTGGAGGAGGTGGAGGAAGTTGAAGAACTTGACGAAGTTGACGAAGTGGACGAAGTGGACGAAGAAGACGAAGTGGCCGAAGTTGACGAAGTGGACCAATTGGACGAAGTGGACCAATTGGACGAAGTAGCTGAAGTGGACCCATAGCACGAAGTGGACGAAATTGACGAAGTGGACGAAGTTCACGAAGTGGACGAAGTTGACGAAGTAGACGAAGGTGACGAAGTGGACGAACGAAGTGGAAGAAGTTGACGAAGTGGACGAAGTTCACAAAGTGGAGGAAGTGGAGGAACTGGATGAAGTGGACGAAGAGGACGAAGTTGACGAAGTGGACGAAATGGACGAAGTTGTCAAAGTGGAGGTAGGGGAGGAAGTGGAGGAAGTGGGGGAAGTGAAAGACGTGGACGAAGTGGTCGAAGTTGACGAAGTGGATGAAGGTGACGAAGAGGACGAAGTTGACGAAGTCGACGAAGTGGACGAAGTTGACGAAGTGGCGAACGAAGTGGACGAAGTTGACGAAGTGGACGAAGTTCACGAACTGGAGGAAGTGGAGGAACTGGACGAAGAGGAGGAAGTTGACGAAGTTGACGAAGTGGACGAAGTGGAGGAAGTGGACGAAGTGGAGGATGTGGAGCATGTGGACGAAGTGGAGAAAGTTGACTAAGTGGACGAAGTTGACGAAGTGGACGAAGTGGACAAAGTGGAGGAAGTGCAGGAAGTGGACAAAGTGGAGGAAGTGGAGGAAGAGGAGGAAGTGGACGAAGTGGAGAAAGTTGACGAAGTTGACGAAGTGGTCAAAGTGGACGAAGAAGACGAAATGGACGAAGTGGACAAAGGGGACGAAGTGGAGGAAGAGGACGAAGTGGACGAAGTTGACGAAGTGGACGAAGTGTACGAAGGCCACGAAGTGGACAAAGCGAACGAAGGGGACTAAGTGGACGAGGTAGACGAAGTGGACCCAGAGCACGAAGTGGACGAAGTTGACGAAGTGGATGAGGTGGACGAAGCTGACGAAGTGGACGAAGTGGACGAAGTGGACAAAATGGAGCAAGTGTAGGAAGTGGACAAAGTGGAGGAAGTTGACGAAGTGGACGAAGTGGAGAAAGTTGACGAAGTTGACGAAGTGGACAAAGTGGACGAAGTGGACGAAGAAGAAGAAGTGGACGAAGTGCACGAAGTGGACGAAGTGCACGAAGTGGACGAGGGGGACGAAGTGGAGGAAGAGGACGAAATGGACGAAGTTGACGAAGTGGACGAAGCGAACGAAGTGGACGAAGTGGACGAAGTGGACGAAGTGGACGAAGTAGACGAAGTGGACCCAGAGGACGAAGTGGACGAAGTTGACGAAGTGGACGAAGTGGACGAAGTGGACGAAGCGGACGAAGTTGACGAAGTGGAGAAAGTTGACGAAGTGGATGAAGAAGACGAAGTGCACGAAGTGGACGAAGGGGACGAACTGGAGCAAGAGGAAAAAGTGGACGAAGTTGACGAAGTGGATGAAGTGGACGAAGGGCACGAAGTGGACGAAGTGGACTAAGCGGACGAAGCGGACGAACTGGACGAAGTGGACGAAGTAGACGAAGTGGATCCAGAGCATGAAGTTGACGAAGTGGACGAAGTGGACGAAGTTGACGAACTGGAGGAACGAAGTGGACGAAGTTGACGAAGTGGAGGAAGTGGAGGAAGTGGAAGAAATTGACGAAGTTGAGGAAGTGGACGACGAAGACGAAGTTGAAGAAGTGGACGAAGTGGAGGAAGTGCAGGAAGTGGACGGAGTGGACGAAGTGGATGAAGTGGACGAAGTGGAGGAAGTGGAGGAAGTGGAGGAAGTGGAGGAAGTGGACGAAGTCGAAGAAGTCGTCGAAGTTGACGAAGTGGTCGAAGTGGAAGAAGTTGAGGAATTGGAGGAAGTGGAGGATGTGGACTAAGTGGACGAAGTTGACGAAGTTGACGAAGTGGACGAAGTGAAGGAAGTGCATGAAATGGAGGAAGTGGAAAAAGTTGAGGAAGTGGACTAAGTGGAGGAAGTGGAGGAAGTGGAGGAAGTGGACTAAGTTGACGAAGTGGAGGAAGTGGAGGAAGTGAACGAAGTGGACGAAGTGGAGGATGTGGAGGACGTGGACGAAGTGCAGGAAGTGGACGAAGTTGACGAAATGGACGAAGTGGACGAAGTGGACGAAGTGCACGAAGGGGACGAAGTGGACGATGTGGACGACGTGGATCAAGAGGACGAAGTTGACGAAGTAGACGAAGTTGACAAAGTGGACGAAGTTGACGACTTGGACGAACGAAATGGACGAAGTTGACGAAGTGGAGGAAGTGGATGATGTGGCGGAGGTGGACGAAGTTGACGAAGTGGATGAAGTTGACAATGTGGACGAGTTGGACGAAGTGGACGAAGTTGACAAAGTGGATGAAGTGCACGAAGTGGACGAAGTTGACGAAGTGGAGGAAGTGGATGAAGTGGAGGAAGTGGAGGAAGTGGACGAAGTGGACTAAGTTGACGAAGTCGACGAAGTGGAGGGAATGGAGGAGGTGGACGAAGTGGAGGAAGTGGAGGAAGTGCACGAAGTTGACAAAGTTTGCGAAGTTGACGAAGTGGATGAAGTGGAAGAAGTGGACGAAGTGGAAGAAGTGGACGAACTGGACGAAGTTGACGAAGTGGACGAAGTGGACAAAGTGGATAAGGTTGACGAAGTTTACGAAGTTGACGAAGTGCACGAAGTGGACGAAGTTGACGAAGTGCACGAAGTGGACGAAGTTGACGAAGTGAAGGAAGTGCAGGAAGTGAACGAGGTGGAGGAAGTGGACGAAGTGGACGAAGTTGACGAAGCTGACGAAGAGGACAAAGTGGAGGAAGTGGAGGAAGTGGAGGAAGTGGAAGAAGTTGATGAAGTGGACAAAGTGGACGAAGTGGACGAAGTGGACGAAGTTCACGAAGTGGACGAAGTTGACGAAGAGGACAAAGTGGAGGAAGTGGATGAAGTTGATGAAGTAAACGAAGTTGACGAAGTGGAGGAAGTGGTGGAAGTGGAGGAAGTGGACGAAGACGACGAAGTGGACGAAGTGGAGGAAGTGGACGAAGTAGACGAAGTGGACCAAGTGGACCAAGTGGACCAAGTGGACGAAGTTGACGAAGTGGACGAAGTGAAGGAAGTGGACGAAGTTGACGAAGTGGATGAAGTGGAGGAAGTGGAGGAAGTGGATGAAGTGAACGAAGTTGACGAAGTGGACGAAGTGGATGAAGTGGACGAAGTTGACGAAGTGGACGAAAGTTTGGAAGTGGACGAAGTTGAAGAAGAGGACTAAGTGGACGAAGATGACGAAGTGGACGAAGTCGAGGAGGTGGATGAAGTGGAGGAAGTGGACTAAGTGGACGAATTGACGAAATGGAGGAAGTGGACGAAGTGAACGAAGTGGACGAAGTTGACGAAGTGGACGAAGTGGACAAAGTGGACGAGGTTGACGACGTTGACGAAGTGGACGAAGTTGACGAAGTGGACGAAGTGCACGAAGTGGACGAAGTGCACGAAGTGGACGAAGTGCACGAAGTGGACGAAGTGCACGAAGTGGACGAAGTTGACGAAGTTGAGGAAGTTGAGGAAGTTGAAGAAGTGGAGGAAGTGGAGGAACTGAAAGACGTGGACGAAGTGGACGAAGTGGACGAAGTTGACGAAGTGGAGGAAGTGGAGGAAGTGAAAGACGTGGACGAAGTTGACGAAGTGAACGAAGGTGACGAAGAGGACGAAGTGGACGAAGTAGACGAAGTTGACGAAGTGCACGAACGAAGTGGACGAAGTTCACGAAGTGGAGGAAGTGGAGGAACTGGACGAAAGGGACGAAGAGGACGAAGTTGACGAAGTTGACAAAGTGGACGAAGTAGAGGAAGTGGACGAAGTGGAGGATGTGGAGGAAGTGGACGAAGTGGAGAAAGTGGACTAAGTGGACGAAGTGGAGAAAGTGGAGGAAGTTGACGAAGTGAAGGAAGTGGACGAAGTTGACGAAGTAGACAAAATTGACGAAGTGGACGAACGAAGTGGACGAAGTGGACGATGTGGAGGAGTGGACGAAGTGGACGAAGTGGACTTAGTTGACGTTGTGGACGAAGTTGACGAAGTGGACGAAGCTGACGAAGTGGACGAAATTGACGAAGTTCACGAAGTGGACGAAGTGCACCAAGACGACGAAGTGGACGAAGTTGACGAAATTGACGAAGTGGACGAAAAAAGTGGACGAAGTTGACGAAGTGGAGGAAGTGGACGAAGTTGACCAAGTGGAGGAAGTGGACGAAGTGGAGCAACTGTAGGAAGTGGAGGAAGTGGACGAAGTTGACGAAGTGGACGAAGTGAAGGAAGTGGACGAAGTTGACGAAGTGAAGGAAGTGGACGAAGTTGACGAAGTGGAAGAAGTGGAGGAATTGGAACAAGTGGACCAAGCTGACGAAGTGGACAAAGTTCACGAAGTGGACGAAGTTGACGAAGTGGAGGAAGTGGACGAAGTTGACGAAGTGGACGAAGTTGATGAAGTGGACGAAGTGGATGAAGTTGACAAAGTGGAGGAAGTGGTGGAAGTGGACGAAGTCGAGGAAGTGGACGAAGTGGACAAAGTGGATAAGTGGACGAAGAGGACGAAGTGGACGAATTTGGCGAAGTGGAGGAAGTGCACGCAGTGGACTAAGTGGAGGAAGTGGAGGAAGAGGAGGAAGTGCACTAAGTAGACGAAGTAGGCGAAGTGGAGGAAGTGGAGGAAGTGGAGGATGAGGACGCAGTGGACGAAGTGAACGACGAAGTTGACGAAGTGGACGAAGTTAACGAAGTGGAAGTAGTTGACGAAGTGGAGGAAGTGGACAAAGTGGAGGAAGTGGACGAAGTTGACGTAGTTGATGAAGTGGACGAAGTCGACGAAGTGGACGAAATTGACAAAGTTGACGAAACAGACAAAGTGGACAAAGTGGACAAAGTGGACGAAGTGGACGAAGTGGGCGAAGTGGACGAAGTGGACAAAGTGGACGAAGTGGACGAAGTGGACGAAGTGAAGGAAGTGGAGCAAGTGGAGGAAGTGGAGGAGGTGGACTAAGTGGACGAAGTTGACGAAGTGGAGGAAGTGGAGGAAGTGGACGAAATGGAGGATGTGGAGGAAGTGGAGAAAGATGACGAAGTTGACGAAATGGCCGAAGAGGACGAAGTGGACGAAGTGGACCAAGACGACGAGGTGGACGAAGTTGACGAAGTGGACGAAGTTGACGAAGTGGACGAATTTGAGCAAGTGGACGAAGTAAACGAAGTGGACCAAGTGGACGAAGTTGACAAGGTTGACGAAATGAAAAAAGTGGAGGAAGTAAAGGAAGTGAAGGAAGTGGAGGAAGGGGAGGAAGTGGACGAAGTGGACAAAGTTGACGAAGTTGACGAAGGGGACGAAGTGGAGGAAGTGGACGAAGTGGACGAAGTTGACGAATTTGACGAAGTGGAGGAAGTGGAATAAGTGGACCAAGTGGAGGAAGTGGACGAAGTTAAGGAAGTGGACGAAGTTGACGAAGTGGATGAAGTGGAGGAAGTGAAGGAAGTGGAGGAAGTGGACAAAGTTGACGAAGTTGACGAAGTGGACGAAGTGGACGAACTGGACGAAGTGGAGGAAGTGGAGGAAATGGAGGAAGTGGACGTAGTGGAGGAGGTGGAGGAAGTGGAGAGA
Organism: Vigna umbellata; assembly: GCF_029865625.1. Taxonomy (NCBI): domain Eukaryota; kingdom Viridiplantae; phylum Streptophyta; class Magnoliopsida; order Fabales; family Fabaceae; genus Vigna; species Vigna umbellata. The sequence goes on along the minus strand of NC_142168.1, from coordinate 72,874,470 downwards.
GTGGACGAAGTGGACGAAGTGAACGAAGTGGAGCCAGTGGAGGAAGTGGAGCCAGTGGAGGAAGTGGAGGAAGTGGACTAAGTGGACGAAGTTGACGAAGTGGAGGAATTGGACGAAGTGGACGAAGTGAAGGAAGTGGACCAAGTGGACGAAGTGGAGGATGTGGAGGAAGTGGAGAAAGATGACGAAGTCGACGAAATGGACGAAGAGGACGAAGTGGACGAAGTTGACGAAGTGGACGAAGTGGAGGAAGTGGACCAAGACGACGAGGTTGACAAAGTGGACGAAGTTGGCGAAGTGGACGAAGTTGACGAAGTTGACGAAGTGGACGAAGTGGACGAATTTGAGCAAGTGGACGAAGTGGACCAAGTGGACGAAGTTGACAAAGCTGACGAAATGAAAAAAGTGGAGGGAGTGAAGGAAGTGGAGGAAGTGGAGGAAGGGGAGGAAGTCGACTAAGTGGACGAAGTTGACGAAGGGGACGAAGTGGAGGAAGTAGAGGAAGTGGACGAAGTTGACGAATTTGACGAAGTGGAGGTAGTGGAGGAAGTGGAGGAAGTGGACCAAGTGGAGGAAGTCGGCGAAGTGGAGGAAGTGGACGAAGTTGACGAAGTGGATGAAGTGGACGAAGTGGAGGAAGTGGAGGAAGTGGACAAAGTTGACGAAGTTGACGAAGTGGACGAAGTGGACGAAGTGGACGAAGTGGACGAAGTGGACGAAGCGGACGAATTGCACGAAGTTGACGAAGTGGAGGAAGTGGAGGAAGTGGAGAAAATGGAGGTAGTGGACGTAGTGGAGGAGGTGGAGGAAGTTGAAGAACTTGACGAAGTTGACGAAGTGGACGAAGTGGACGAAGAAGACGAAGTGGCCGAAGTTGACGAAGTGGACCAATTGGACGAAGTGGACCAAGACAACGAATTGGACGAAGTGGACGAACTCAACGAAGTGGACGAAGTAGACGAAGTAGACGAAATTTACGAAGTGGACGAAGTCGACGAAGTGGAGGAAGTGGACGAAGTTGACGAAGTTGACAAAGTGGAGGAAGTGGAGGAAGTGGAGGAAGTGGAGGAAGTGAAGGAAGTGAATGAAGTGGAGGAAGTGGAGGAAGTGGAGGAAGTGGAGGAAGTGGAGGAAGTGGACGAAGTGCACGAATTGGACGAAGTTGACGAAGTGGACGAAGTGAAGGAAGTGGACGAAGTTGACGAAATGGACGAAGTGAAGGAACTGGAGGAAGTGGACGAAGTGCACGAAGTTGACGAAGTGGAGGAAGTGGAGGAAGTGGAGGAAGTAGACGAAGTGGACGTAGTGGACCAAGTGAAGGAAGTGGACGAAGTTGACGTAGTGGACCAAGTGAAGGAAGTGGAGCAAGTGGAGGAAGTGGACCAAGTGGACTAAGTCGACGAAGTTGACGAAGTGGACGAAGTGAAGGAAGTGGACGAAGTGGAGGAAGTGGAGGATGTGGAGGAAGTTGACGAAGTGGACGAAGTTGAGCAGGTGGACGAAGTAAATGAAGTGGACCAAGTGACGAAGTTGACAAAGGGGACGAAGGAAGTGGAGGAAGTGGAGGAAGTGAAGGAAGTGGAGGAAGGGGAGGAAGAGGACTAAGTGGACGAAGTTGACGAATGGGACGAAGTGGAGGAAGTGGACGAAGTTGACGAATTTGACGAAGTGGAGGAAGTGGAGGAAGTGGAGGAAGTGCAGGAAGTGGAGGAAGTGGAGCAAGTGGAGCAAGTGGACGAAGTGCACGAAGTGGACGAAGTTGACGAAGCGCACGAGGTGAAGGAAGTGGACGAAGTTGACGAAGTGGACGAAGTGAAGGAAGTGGAGGAAGTGGACGAAGTGCACGAAGTTGATGAAGTTGACAAAGTGGAGGAAGTGGACGAAGTGGACCAAGACGACGAAATCGACGAAGTGGACGAAGTGGACGAAATGGACGAAGTGGAGGAAGTGGAGGATGTGGAGGAAGTGGAGAAAGATGACGAATTTGACGAAATGGAAGAAGAGGACGAAGTGCACGAAGTTGACGAAGTGGACGAAGTCGACCAAGACGACGAGGTGGACGAAGTTGACGAAGTGGACGAAGTTGACGAAGTGGAGGAAGTGGACGAAGTGGATGTAGTGCAGGATGTGGAGGAAGTGGACGTAGTGCAGGAGGTGGAGGAAGTGGAGAAAGTGGACGAAGTTGACGAAGTGGACGACGTGAAGGAAGTGAAGCAAGTGGAGGAAGTGGACTAAGGGAAGGAAGTGGAGGAAGTGGACGAAGTGGAGGAACTGGACGGAGGGAAGGAAGTGGACGAAGTGGACGAACTGGAGGATGTGGAGGAAATGGAGAAAGATGACGAAGTGGACCAAGACGACGAGGTGGAGGAAGTTGACGAAGCGGACGAAGTTGACGAAGTGGACAAAGTGGAAGAAGTGGAGGAATTGGACGAAGTGGACGAAGTTGACGAAGTGGACGAATTTGAGCAAGTGGACGAAGGAAACGAAGTGGACGAAGTAGACAAAGTTGACGAAATGGACGAAGTGGAGGAAGTGAAGGAAGTGGAGGAAGTGGAGGAAGGGGAGGAAGTGGACTAAGTGGACGAATTTGACGAAGTGGACGAAGTGGAGGAAGTGGCCGAAGTTGACGAATTTGATGAAGTGGAGGAAGTGGAGGAGGTGGAGGAAGTGGAGGAAGTCGAGGAAGTGGACGAAGTGGACGAACTTGACGAAGTGGATGAAGTGGACGAAGTGAAGGAAGTGGAGGAAGTTGACGAAGTGGACGAAGTGGAGGAAGTGGACAAAGTGGAGGAAGTGGACGAAGTTGACGAAGTCGACGAAGTGGACGAAGTTGATGAAGTGGACGAAGTTGACGAAGTTGACAAAGTAGGGGAAGTGGTGGAAGTGGAGGAAGTGGACGAAGTGGACGAAGTGGACAAAGTGGACGAAGTGGACGAAGTGGACGAATTTTGCGAAGTGGAGGAAGTGCACTAAGTGGACGAAAAGGAGGAAGCGGATGAAGAAGAGGAAGTGGACTAAGTGGACGAAGATGACGATGTGGAGGAAGTGGAGGAAGCGGAGGAAGTGGAGGAAGTGGAGGATGTGGACGAAGTGGACGACGAAGTTGACGAAGTGGACGAAGTTGACGAAGTGGAAGAAGTTGACGAAGTGGAGGAAGTGGACAAAGTGGAGGAAATGGACGAAGTTGACTTAGTTGATGAAGTGGACAAAGTGGACGAAGTGGACAAAGTGGACAAAGTGGACAAAGTGGAGGAAGTGGAGGAAGTGGACGAAGTTGACGAAGTTGACGAAGTGGAGGAAGTGTAGGAAGTGGAGGAAGTGGACTAAGTGGACGAAGTTGATGAAGTGGACGAAGTTGAGGAAGTGAACAAAGTGGACGAAGTGGACCAAGACGACGAGGTGGACGAAGTTGACGAAGTGGACGAATTGGACGAAGTGGACGGAGTTGAGCAGGTGGACGAAGTAAATGAAGTGGACGAAGTGGACGAAGTGGACGAAGTTGACAAAGTTGACGAAATGGACGAAGTGGAGGAAGTGGAGGAAGTGGAGGAAGGGGAGGAAGTGGACTAAGTGGACGAAGTTGACGAAGTGGACGAAGGGGACGAAGTGGAGGAACTGGTGGAAGTGGACGAATTTGACGAAGTGGACGAAGTGGAGGAAGTGAAGGAAGTGGACCAAGTGGACGAAGTGCAGGAAGTGGAAGAAGTGGAGGAAGTGGAGGAAGTTGACGAAGTGGGCGAAGTTGACGAAGTGGAGGTAGTGGACGAAGTGGAGCAAGTGGACGAAGTTGACGAAGTGGACGAAGTGGAGGAAGTGGACGAAGTGGAGGAAGTGGACAAAGTGGAGGAAGTCGACGAAGCTGACGAAGTGGACGAAGTTGATGAAGTGGACGAAGTTGACGAAGTTGACAAAGTAGGGGAAGTGGTGGAAGTGGAGGAAGTGGACGAAGTGGACAAAATTGGACGAAGTGGACGAATTTTGCGAAGTGTGGGAAGTGGACTAAGTGGACGAAAAGGAGGAAGTGGAGGAAGAAGAGGAAGTGGACTAAGTGGACGAAGATGACGATGTGGAGGAAGTGGAGGAAGTGGAGGAAGCGGAGGAAGTGGAGGAAGTGGAGGATGTGGACGAAGTGGACGAAGAAGTTGATGAAGTGGACGAAGTGGAAGAAGTTGACGAAGTGGAGGAAGTGGACAAAGTGGAGGAAATGGACGAAGTTGACTTAGTTGATGAAGTGGACAAAGTGGACGAAGTGGACGAAATTGACAAAGTTGACGAAGTGGACGAAGTGGACAAAGTGGACAAAGTGGAGGAAGTGGAGGAAGTGGACGAAGTTGACGAAGTTGACGAAGTGGAGGAAGTGTAGGAAGTGGAGGAAGTGGACTAAGTGGACGAAGTTGATGAAGTGGACGAAGTTGAGGAAGTGAACAAAGTGGACGAAGTGGACCAAGACGACGAGGTGGACGAAGTTGACGAAGTGGACGAAGTGGATGAAGTGGACGGAGTTGAGCAGGTGGACGAAGTAAACGAAGTGGACGAAGTGGACGAAGTTGACAAAGTTGACGAAATGGACGAAGTGGAGGAAGTGGAGGAAGTGGAGGAAGGGGAGGAAGTGGACTAAGTGGACGAAGTTGACGAAGTGGACGAAGGGGACGAAGTGTAGGAACTGGTGGAAGTGGACGAATTTGACGAAGTGGACGAAGTGGACGAAGTGGAGGAAGTGGAGGAAGTGGACCAAGTGGACGAAGTGCAGGAAGTGGAAGAAGTGGAGGAAGTGGAGGAAGTTGACGAAGTGGACAAAGTTGACGAAGTGGGCGAAGTTGACGAAGTGGAGGAAGTGGACGAAGTGGAGCAAGTGGACGAAGTTGACGAAGTGGACGAAGTGGACGAAGTGGAGGAAGTGGACGAAGTTGACGAAGTGGACGAAGTCGACAAAGTGGAGGAAGTGGTGGAAGTGGACGAAGTGGACGAAGTGGACGAAGTGGACGAAGTGGACGAAGTCGACAAAGTGGACAAAGTGGAGGAAGTGGACGAAGTGCACGAAGTTGACGAAGTTGATGAAGTGGACGAAGTTGACGAAGTGGACGAAGTTAACAAAGTGGAGGTAGTGGTGGAAGTGGAGGAAATGGACGAAGTGGACGAATTTGGCGAAGTGGAGGAAGTGGACGAAGTGGGCTAAGTGGATGAAGTGGAGGAAGTGGAGGAACAGGAGGAAGTGGACTAAGTGGACGAAGTTGACGAAGTGGACGAAGTGGACGAAGTGGACGAAGTGGACGAAGTGGACGAAGTGGACGAAGTGGACGAAGTGGACGAAGTGGACGAAGTGGACGAAGTTGACGAAGTGGACGAAGAGGAGGAACTAGAGGAAGTGGAGGATGTGGAAGAAGTGGACTAAGTGAACGACGAAGTTGACGAAGTGGAGGAAGTGGAAGTAGTTGACGAAGTGGACGAAGTGGACAAAGTGGAGGAAGTGGACGAAGTTGATGTAGTTGAGGAACTGGACGAAATTTACACAGTTGACGAAGTGGACGAAGTGGACAAATTGGACAAAGTGGAGGAAGTGGACGAAGTTGGCGAAGTTGACGAAGTTGACGAAGTGGAGGAAGTGTAAGAAGTGGACGAAGTGGAGGAAGTGGACTAAGTGGACGAAGTTGATGAAGTGGATGAAGTTGAGGAAGTGGACGAAGTGGACAAAGTTGATGAAGTGGAGGAAGTGGACGAACTTGACGAAGTGGATGAAGTGGACGAAGTGAAGGAAGTGGAAGAAGTTGACGAAGTGGACGAAGTTGACGAAGTGGAGGAAGTGGACGAAATGGAGGAAGTGGACGAAGTTGACGAAGTCGACGAAGTGGACGAAGTTGAGGAAGTGGACGAAGTTGACGAAGTTGACAAAGTAGGGGAAGTGGTGGAAGTGGAGGAAGTGGACGAAGTGGACAAAGTGGACGAATTTGGCGAAGTGGAGGAAGTGGACTAAGTGGACGATGTGGAGGAAGTGGAGGAAGAGGAGGAAGTGGACTAAGTGGACGAAGATGACGATGTGGAGGAAGTGGAGGAAGTGGAGGAAGTGGAGGATGTGGACGAAGTGAACGACGAAGTTGACGAAGTGGACGAAGTTGACGAAGTGGAAGAAGATGACGAAGTGGAGGAAGTGGACAAAGTGGAGGAAGTGGACGAAGTTGACGAAGTTGACGTAGTTGATGAAGTGGACAAAGTGGACGAAGTGGTCGAAATTGACAAAGTTGACGAAGTGGACAAAGTGGACAAAGTGGAGGAAGTGGACGAAGTGCACGAAGTTGACGAAGTGGAGGAAGTGGAGGAAGTTGAGGAAGTTGATGAAGTGGACGAAGTTGAGGAAGTGAACAAAGTGGACGAAGTGGACCAAGACGACGAGGTGGACGAAGTTGACGAAGTGGACGAAGTTGACGAAGTGGACGGAGTTGAGCAAGTGGACGAAATAAACGAAGTGGACGAAGTTGACAAAGTTTACTAAATGGACGAAGTGGAGGAAGTGAAGGAAGTGGAGGAAGTGGACGAAGGGGAGGAAGTGGACTAAGTGGACGAAGTTGACGAAGTGGACGAAGTGGAGGAACTGGTGGAAGTGGACGAAGTGGACGAAGTGGAGGAAGTGGAGGAAGTGGACCAAGTGCACGAACTGCAGGAAGTGGAAGAAGTGGAGGAAGTGGACGAAGTTGACGAAGTGGACGAAGTTGACGAAGTGGGCGAAGTGGAGGAAGTGGACGAAGTGGAGCAAGTGGACGAAGTTGACGAATTGGACGAAGTGGACGAAGTTGATGAAGTGGTCGAAGTTAACGAAGTGGACGAAGTTGACAAAGTTGAGGAAGTGGTGGAAGTGGACGAAGTGGACGAAGTGGACGAAGTTGACGAAGTTGACGAAGTCGACAAAGTGGACAAAGTGGAGGAAGTGGACGAAGTGCACAAAGTTGACGAAGTTGATGAAGTGGACGAAGTTGACGAAGTGGACGAAGTTAACAAAGTGGAGGTAGTGGTGGAAGTGGAGGAAGTGGACGAAGTGGACCAAGTGGAGGAAGTGGAGGAAGTGGAGGAACAGGAGGAAGTGGACTAAGTGGACGAAGTTGACGAAGTGGACGAAGTGGACGAAGTGGACGAAGTGGACGAAGTGGCTGAAGTGGACGAAGTGGACGAAGTGGAGGAACTAGAGGAAGTGGAGGTTGTGGAAGAAGTGGACGAAGTGAACGACGAAGTTGACGAAGTGGAGGAAGTGGAAGTAGTTGACGAAGTGGACGAAATGGACGAAGTGGACGAAGTGGACAAAGTGGAGGAAGTGGAGGAAGTGGACGAAGTGGACGAAGTTGACGAAGTGGACGAAGTTGAAGAAGTGAAGGAAGTGGAGGAAGTGGAGGAAGTGGAGGAAGTGGACAAAGTGGACGAAGTGGAGGAAGTGGACGTAGTTGACGAAGTGGACGAAGTGGACGAAGTGGAGGAACTGGTGGAAGTGGACGAATTTGACGAAGTGGACGAAGTGGACGAAGTGGACGAAGTGGACGAAGTGGACGAAGTGGACGAAGTGGAGGAAGTGGAGGAAGTGGACCAAGTGGACGAAGTGCAGGAAGTGGACGAAGTTGACGAAGTGGACGAAGTTGACGAAGTGGGCGAAGTGGAGGAAGTGGAGGAAGTGGAGCAAGTGGACGAAGTGGACGAAGAGGACGAAGTTGAGGAAGTGGACGAAGTTGACGAAGTGGACGAAGTTGACAAAGTGGAGGAAGTGGTGGAAGTGGACGAAGTGGACGAAGTGGACGAAGTTGATGAAGTCGACAAAGTGGACAAAGTGGAGGAAGTGGACAAAGTGCACGAAGTTGACGAAGTTGATGCAGTGGACGAAGTTGACGAAGTAGACGAAGTTAACAAAGTGGAGGTAGTGGTGGAAGTGGACGAAGTGGACGAATTTGGCGAAGTGGAGGAAGTGGACGAAGTCGACTAAGTGGACGACGTGGTGGAAGTGGAGGAACAGGAGGAAGTGGACTAAGTGAACGAAGTTGACGAAGTTGACGAAGTTGACGAAGTGGACGAAGTGGACGAAGTGGACGAAGTGGACGAAGTGGACGAAGTTGACGAAGTGGACGAAGTGGAGGAACTAGAGGAAGTGGAGGATCTGGAAGAAGTGGACGAAGTGAACGACGAAGTTGACGAAGTGGAGGAAGTGGAAGTAGTTGACGAAGTGGACGAAGTCGACAAAGTGGAGGAAGTGGACGAAGTTGACGTAGTTGAGGAAGTGGACGACGTGGACGAAATTGACACAGTTGACGAAGTGGACGAAGTGGACAAATTGGACGAAGTGGAGGAAGTGGACGAAGTTGGTGAAGTTGATGAAGTTGACGAAGTGGAGGAAGTGTAGGAAGTGGACGAAGTGGAGGAAGTGGACTAAGTGGACGAAGTTGATGAAGTGGACGAAGTTGAGGAAGTGGACGAAGTGGACAAAGTGGATGAAGTGGAGGAAGTGGACGAACTTGACGAAGTGGATGAAGTGGACGAAGTGAAGGAAGTGGAGGAAGTTGACGAAGTGGACGAAGTGGACGAAGTAGAGGAAGTGGACTAAGTGAAGGAAGTGGAGGAAGTTGACGAAGTGGACGAAGTTGACGAAGTTGACGAAGTGGACGAAGTGGACGAAGTGGAGGAAGTGGACGAAGTTGAGGAAGTGGACGAAGTGGACCAAGTGGACGAAGTGCAGAAGTTGACGAAGTGGACGAAGTGGACGAAGTGGACGAAGTTGACGAAGTGCACGAAGTGGACGAAGTTGACGAAGTGGAGGAAGTGGAGGAAGTGAAGGAAGTGGAGGAAGTGGAGGAAGAGGAGGAAGTGGACTAAGAAGACGAAGTTGACGAAGTTGACGAAGTGGACGAAGTGGACGAAGTGGACGAAGTGGACGAAGTGGACGAAGTGGACGAAGTGGACGAAGTGGACGAAGTGGACGAAGTGGACGAAGTGGACGAAGTGGACGAAGTGGACGAAGTGGACGAAGTGGACGAAGTGGACGAATTGGACGAAGTGGACGAAGTGGACGAAGTGGACGAAGTGGAGGAAGTGGAGGAAGTGCACGAATTGGACGAAGTTCACGAAGTGGACGAAGTGAAGGAAGTGGAGGAAGTGGACGAAGTGCACGAAGTTGACGAAGTGGAGGAAGTGGAGAAAATGGAGGTAGTGCACGTAGTGGAGGAGGTGGAGGAAGTGCAGAAAGTGGACAAAGTTGACGAAGTGGACGAAGTGAAGGAAGTGGAGCAAGTGGAGGAAGTGGAGGAGGTGGACTAAATGGACGAAGTTGACGAAGTGGAGGAAGTGGAGGAAGTGGACGAAGTGAATGAAGTGGAGGAAGTGGAGGAAGTGGAGGATGTGGAGGAAGTGGAGAAAGATGACGAAGTTGACGAAATGGCCGAAGAGGACGAAGTGGACGAAGTGGACCAAGACGACGAGGTGGACGAAGTTGACGAAGTGGACGAAGTTGACGAAGTGGACGAAGTGGACGAAGTTGACGAAGTGGACGAAGTGGACGAAGTTGACGAAGTGGACGAATTTGAGCAAGTGGACGAAGTAAACGAAGTGGACCAAGTGGACGAAGTTGACAAGGTTGACGAAATGAAAAAAGTGGAGGAAGTAAAGGAAGTGAAGGAAGTGGAGGAAGGGGAGGAAGTGGACGAAGTGGACAAAGTTGACGAAGTTGACGAAGGGGACGAAGTGGAGGAAGTGGACGAAGTTGACGAATTTGACGAAGTGGAGGAAGTGGAATAAGTGGACCAAGTGGAGGAAGTGGACGAAGTTAAGGAAGTGGACGAAGTTGACGAAGTGGATGAAGTGGAGGAAGTGAAGGAAGTGGAGGAAGTGGACAAAGTTGACGAAGTTGACGAAGTGGACGAAGTGGACGAACTGGACGAAGTGGAGGAAGTGGAGGAAATGGAGGAAGTGGACGTAGTGGAGGAGGTGGAGGAAGTGGAGAGAGTGGACGAAGTGAACGAAGTGGAGCCAGTGGAGGAAGTGGAGCCAGTGGAGGAAGTGGACTAAGTGGACGAAGTTGACGAAGTGGAGGAATTGGACGAAGTGGACGAAGTGAAGGAAGTGGACCAAGTGGACGAAGTAGAGGATGTGGAGGAAGTGGAGAAAGATGACGAAGTCGACGAAATGGACGAAGAGGACGAAGTGGACGAAGTTGACGAAGTGGACGAAGTGGAGGAAGTGGACCAAGACGACGAGGTTGACAAAGTGGACGAAGTTGGCGAAGTGGACGAAGTTGACGAAGTTGACGAAGTGGACGAAGTGGACGAATTTGAGCAAGTGGACGAAGTGGACCAAGTGGACGAAGTTGACAAAGCTGACGAAATGAAAAAAGTGGAGGGAGTGAAGGAAGTGGAGGAAGTGGAGGAAGGGGAGGAAGTCGACTAAGTGGACGAAGTTGACGAAGGGGACGAAGTGGAGGAAGTAGAGGAAGTGGACGAAGTTGACGAATTTGACGAAGTGGAGGAAGTGGAGGAAGTGGAGGAAGTGGACCAAGTGGAGGAAGTCGGCGAAGTGGAGGAAGTGGACGAAGTTGACGAAGTGGATGAAGTGGACGAAGTGAAGGAAGTGCAGGAAGTGGACAAAGTTGACGAAGTTGACGAAGTGGACGAAGTGGACGAAGTGGACGAAGTGGACGAAGTGGACGAAGTGGACGAATTGCACGAAGTTGACGAAGTGGAGGAAGTGGAGGAAGTGGAGAAAATGGAGGTAGTGGACGAAGTGGAGGAGGTGGAGGAAGTTGAAGAACTTGACGAAGTTGACGAAGTGGACGAAGTGGACGAAGAAGACGAAGTGGCCGAAGTTGACGAAGTGGACCAATTGGACGAAGTGGACCAAGACAACGAATTGGACAAAGTGGATGAACTCAACGAAGTGGACGAAGTAGACGAAGTAGACGAAATTTACGAAGTGGACGAAGTCGACGAAGTGAACGAAGTGGAGGAAGTGGACGAAGTTGACGAAGTTGACAAAGTGGAGGAAGTGGAGGAAGTGGAGGAAGTGGAGGAAGTGGACGAAGTGCACGAATTGGACGAAGTTGACGAAGTGGACGAAGTGAAGGAAGTGGACGAAGTTGACGAAATGGACGAAGTGAAGGAACTGGAGGAAGTGGACGAAGTGCACGAAGTTGACGAAGTGGAGGAAGTGCAGGAAGTGGAGGAAGTGGAGGAAGTAGACGAAGTGGACGTAGTGGACCAAGTGAAGGAAGTGGACGAAGTTGACGTAGTGGACCAAGTGAAGGAAGTGGAGCAAGTGGAGGAAGTGGAGCAAGTGGACTAAGTCGACGAAGTTGACGAAGTGGACGAAGTGAAGGAAGTGGACGAAGTGGAGGAAGTGGAGGACGTGGAGGAAGTTGACGAAGTGGACGAAGTTGAGCAGGTGGACGAAGTAAATGAAGTGGACCAAGTGACGAAGTTGACAAAGGGGACGAAGGAAGTGGAGGAAGTGGAGGAAGTGAAGGAAGTGGAGGAAGGGGAGGAAGAGGACTAAGTGAACGAAGTTGACGAAGGGGACGAAGATGAGGAAGTGGAGGAAGTGGACGAAGTTGACGAATTTGACGAAGTGGAGGAAGTGGAGGAAGTGGAGGAAGTGCAGGAAGTGGAGGAAGTGGAGCAAGTGGAGCAAGTGGACGAAGTGCACGAAGTGGACGAAGTTGACGAAGCGCACGAGGTGAAGGAAGTGGACGAAGTTGACGAAGTGGACGAAGTGAAGGAAGTGGAGGAAATGGACGAAGTGCACGAAGTTGATGAAGTTGACAAAGTGGAGGAAGTGGACGAAGTGGACCAAGACGACGAAATCGACGAAGTGGACGAAGTGGACGAAGTGGAGGATGTGGAGGAAGTGGAGAAAGATGACGAATTTGACGAAATGGAAGAAGAGGACGAAGTGCACGAAGTTGACGAAGTGGACGAAGTCGACCAAGACGACGAGGTGGACGAAGTTGACGAAGTGGACGAAGTTGACGAAGTGGAGGAAGTGGACGAAGTGGATGTAGTGCAGGATGTGGAGGAAGTGGACGTAGTGCAGGAGGTGGAGGAAGTGGAGAAAGTGGACGAAGTTGACGAAGTGGACGACGTGAAGGAAGTGAAGCAAGTGGAGGAAGTGGACTAAGGGAAGGAAGTGGAGGAAGTGGACGAAGTGGAGGAACTGGACGAAGGGAAGGAAGTGGACGAAGTGGACGAAGTGGAGGAACTGGAGGATGTGGAGGAAATGGAGAAAGATGACGAAGTGGACCAAGACGACGAGGTGGAGGAAGTTGACGAAGCGGACGAAGTTGACGAAGTGGACAAAGTGGAAGAAGTGGAGGAATTGGACGAAGTGGACGAAGTTGACGAAGTGGACGAATTTGAGCAAGTGGACGAAGGAAACGAAGTGGACGAAGTAGACAAAGTTGACGAAATGGACGAAGTGGAGGAAGTGAAGGAAGTGGAGGAAGTGGAGGAAGGGGAGGAAGTGGACTAAGTCGACGAATTTGACGAAGTGGAGGAAGTGGAGGAAGTGGCCGAAGTTGACGAATTTGATGAAGTGGAGGAAGTGGAGGAGGTGGAGGAAGTGGAGGAAGTCGAGGAAGTGGACGAAGTGGACGAACTTGACGAAGTGGATGAAGTGGACGAAGTGAAGGAAGTGGAGGAAGTTGACGAAGTGGACGAAGTGGACGAAGTGGAGGAAGTGGACAAAGTGGAGGAAGTGGACGAAGTTGACGAAGTCGACGAAGTGGACGAAGTTGATGAAGTGGACGAAGTTGACGAAGTTGACAAAGTAGGGGAAGTGGTGGAAGTGGAGGAAGTGGACGAAGTGGACAAAGTGGACGAAGTGGACGAAGTGGACGAATTTTGCGAAGTGGAGGAAGTGCACTAAGTGGACGAAAAGGAGGAAGCGGAGGAAGAAGAGGAAGTGGACTAAGTGGACGAAGATGACGATGTGGAGGAAGTGGAGGAAGCGGAGGAAGTGGAGGAAGTGGAGGATGTGGACGAAGTGGACGACGAAGTTGACGAAGTGGACGAAGTTGACGAAGTGGAAGAAGTTGACGAAGTGGAGGAAGTGGACAAAGTGGAGGAAATGGACGAAGTTGACTTAGTTGATGAAGTGGACAAAGTGGACGAAGTGGACAAAGTGGACAAAGTGGACAAAGTGGAGGAAGTGGAGGAAGTGGACGAAGTTGACGAAGTTGACGAAGTGGAGGAAGTGTAGGAAGTGGAGGAAGTGGACTAAGTGGACGAAGTTGATGAAGTGGACGAAGTTGAGGAGGTGAACAAAGTGGACGAAGTGGACCAAGACGACGAGGTGGACGAAGTTGACGAAGTGGACGAAGTGGACGAAGTGGACGGAGTTGAGCAGGTGGACGAAGTAAACGAAGTGGACGAAGTGGACGAAGTGGACGAAGTTGACAAAGTTGACGAAATGGACGAAGTGGAGGAAGTGGAGGAAGTGGAGGAAGGGGAGGAAGTGGACTAAGTGGACGAAGTTGACGAAGTGGACGAAGGGGACGAAGTGGAGGAACTGGTGGAAGTGGACGAATTTGACGAAGTGGACGAAGTGGACGAAGTGGAGGAAGTGGAGGAAGTGGACCAAGTGGACGAAGTGCAGGAAGTGGAAGAAGTGGAGGAAGTGGAGGAAGTTGACGAAGTGGGCGAAGTTGACGAAGTGGAGGTAGTGGACGAAGTGGAGCAAGTAGACGAAGTTGACGAAGTGGACGAAGTGGAGGAAGTGGACGAAGTGGAGGAAGTGGACAAAGTGGAGGAAGTCGACGAAGCTGACGAAGTCGACGAAGTGGACGAAGTTGATGAAGTGGACGAAGTTGACGAAGTTGACAAAGTAGGGGAAGTGGTGGAAGTGGAGGAAGTGGAGGAAGTGGACGAAGTGGACGAAGTGGACAAAATTGGACGAAGTCGACGAATTTTGCGAAGTGTAGGAAGAGGACTAAGTGGACGAAAAGGAGGAAGTGGAGGAAGAAGAGGAAGTGGATTAAGTGGACGAAGATGACGATGTGGAGGAAGTGGAGGAAGCGGAGGAAGTGGAGGAAGTGGAGGATGTGGACGAAGTGGACGACGAAGTTGACGAAGTGGACGAAGTTGACGAAGTGGAAGAAGTTGACGAAGTGGAGGAAGTGGACAAAGTGGAGGAAATGGACGAAGTTGACTTAGTTGATGAAGTGGACAAAGTGGACGAAGTGGACGAAATTGACAAAGTTGACGAAGTGGACGAAGTGGACGAAGTGGACAAAGTGGAGGAAGTGGAGGAAGTGGACGAAGTTGACGAAGTTGACGAAGTGGAGGAAGTGTAGGAAGTGGAGGAAGTGGACTAAGTGGACGAAGTTGATGAAGTGGACGAAGTTGAGGAAGTGAACAAAGTGGACGAAGTGGACCAAGACGACGAGGTGGACGAAGTTGACGAAGTGGACGAAGTGGATGAAGTGGACGGAGTTGAGCAGGTGGACGAAGTAAACGAAGTGGACGAAGTGGACGAAGTGGACGAAGTGGACGAAGTTGACAGAGTTGACGAAATGGACGAAGTGGAGGAAGTGGAGGAAGTGGAGGAAGGGGAGGAAGTGGACTAAGTGGACGAAGTTGACGAAGTGGACGAAGGGGACGAAGTGGAGGAACTGGTGGAAGTGGACGAATTTGACGAAGTGGACGAAGTGGACGAAGTGGACGAAGTGGAGGAAGTGGAGGAAGTGGAGGAAGTGGACCAAGTGGACGAAGTGCAGGAAGTGGAAGAAGTGGAGGAAGTGGAGGAAGTTGACGAAGTGGACAAAGTTGACGAAGTGGGCGAAGTTGACGAAGTGGAGGAAGTGGACGAAGTGGAGCAAGTGGACGAAGTTGACGAAGTGGACGAAGTGGACGAAGTGGACGAAGTTGAGGAAGTGGACGAAGTTGACGAAGTGGACGAAGTCGACAAAGTGGAGGAAGTGGTGGAAGTGGACGAAGTGGACGAAGTGGACGAAGTTGACGAAGTTGACGAAGTCGACAAAGTGGACAAAGTGGAGGAAGTGGACGAAGTGCACGAAGTTGACGAAGTTGATGAAGTGGACGAAGTTGACGAAGTGGACGAAGTTAACAAAGTGGAGGTAGTGGTGGAAGTGGAGGAAATGGACGAAGTGGACGAATTTGGCGAAGTGGAGGAAGTGGACGAAGTGGGCTAAGTGGATGAAGTGGAGGAAGTGGAGGAACAGGAGGAAGTGGACTAAGTGGATGAAGTTGACGAAGTGGACGAAGTGGACGAAGTGGACGAAGTGGACGAAGTGGACGAAGTTGACGAAGTGGACGAAGAGGAGGAACTAGAGGAAGTGGAGGATGTGGAAGAAGTGGACTAAGTGAACGACGAAGTTGACGAAGTGGAGGAAGTGGAAGTAGTTGACGAAGTGGACGAAGTGGACAAAGTGGAGGAAGTGGACGAAGTTGATGTAGTTGAGGAAGTGGACGAAGTGGACGAAATTGACACAGTTGACGAAGTGGACGAAGTGGACAAATTGGACAAAGTGGAGGAAGTGTAAGAAGTGGACGAAGTGGAGGAAGTGGAGGAAGTGGACGAAGTTGATGAAGTGGACGAAGTTGAGGAAGTGGACAAAGTGGATGAAGTGGAGGAAGTGGACGAACTTGACGAAGTGGATGAAGTGGACGAAGTGAAGGAAGTGGAGGAAGTTGACGAAGTGGACGAAGTTGACGAAGTGGAGGAAGTGGACGAAATGGAGGAAGTGGACGAAGTTGACGAAGTCGACGAAGTGGACGAAGTTGAGGAAGTGGACGAAGTTGACGAAGTTGACAAAGTAGGGGAAGTGGTGGAAGTGGAGGAAGTGGACGAAGTGGACGAAGTGGACGAAGTGGACGAAGTGGACAAAGTGGACGAATTTGGCGAAGTGGAGGAAGTGGACTAAGTGGACGATGTGGAGGAAGTGGAGGAAGAGGAGGAAGTGGACTAAGTGGACGAAGATGACGATGTGGAGGAAGTGGAGGAAGTGGAGGATGTGGACGAAGTGAACGACGAAGTTGACGAAGTGGACGAAGTTGACGAAGTGGAAGAAGATGACGAAGTGGAGGAAGTGGACAAAGTGGAGGAAGTGGACGAAGTTGACGAAGTTGACGTAGTTGATGAAGTGGACAAAGTGGACGAAGTGGTCGAAATTGACAAAGTTGACGAAGTGGACGAAGTGGACAAAGTGGACAAAGTGGAGGAAGTGGACGAAGTGCACGAAGTTGACGAAGTGGAGGAAGTGGAGGAAGTTGAGGAAGTTGATGAAGTGGACGAAGTTGAGGAAGTGAACAAAGTGGACGAAGTGGACCAAGACGACGAGGTGGACGAAGTTGACGAAGTGGACGAAGTTGACGAAGTGGACGGAGTTGAGCAAGTGGACGAAATAAACGAAGTGGACGAAGTGGACGAAGTTGAGAAAGTTGACGAAATGGACGAAGTGGAGGAAGTGAAGGAAGTGGAGGAAGTGGACGAAGGGGAGGAAGTGGACTAAGTGGACGAAGTTGACGAAGTGGACGAAGTGGAGGAACTGGTGGAAGTGGATGAAGTGGACGAAGTGGAGGAAGTGGAGGAAGTGGACCAAGTGCACGAACTGCAGGAAGTGGAAGAAGTGGAGGAAGTGGTCGAAGTTGACGAAGTTGACGAAGTGGACGAAGTTGACGAAGTGGGCGAAGTTGACGAAGTGGAGGAAGTGGACGAAGTGGAGCAAGTGGACGAAGTTGACGAATTGGACGAAGTGGACGAAGTTGATGAAGTGGTCGAAGTTAACGAAGTGGACGAAGTTGACAAAGTGGAGGAAGTGGTGGAAGTGGACGAAGTGGACGAAGTGGACGAAGTTGACGAAGTTGACGAAGTCGACAAAGTGGACAAAGTGGAGGAAGTGGACGAAGTGCACAAAGTTGACGAAGTTGATGAAGTGGACGAAGTTGACGAAGTGGACGTAGTTAACAAAGTGGAGGTAGTGGTGGAAGTGGAGGAAGTGGACGAAGTGGACTAAGTGGAGGAAGTGGAGGAAGTGGAGGAAGAGGAGGAAGTGCACTAAGTGGACGAAGTTGACGAAGTTGACGAAGTTGACGAAGTGGACGAAGTGGACGAAGTGGACGAAGTGGCTGAAGTGGACGAAGTGGACGAAGTGGAGCAACTAGAGGAAGTGGAGGTTGTGGAAGAAGTGGACGAAGTGAACGACGAAGTTGACGAAGTGGAGGAAGTGGAAGTAGTTGACGAAGTAGACGAAGTGGACAAAGTGGAGGAAGTGGAGGAAGTGGACGAAGTGCAGGAAGTGGAAGAAGTGGAGGAAGTGGACGAAGTTGACGAAGTGGACGAAGATGAAGAAGTGAAGGAAGTGGACGAAGTGGAGGAAGTGGAGGAAGTGGACAAAGTGGACGAAGTGGAGGAAGTGGACGTAGTTGACGAAGTGGACGAAGTGGACGAAGTGGAGGAACTGGTGGAAGTGGACGAATTTGACGAAGTGGACGAAGTGGACGAAGTGGACGAAGTGGAGGAAGTGGACCAAGTGGACGAAGTGCAGGAAATGGAAGAAGTGGAGGAAGTGGACGAAGTGGGCGAAGTGGAGGAAGTGGAGGAAGTGGAGCAAGTGGACGAAGTGGACGAAGAGGACGAAGTTGAGGAAGTGGACGAAGTTGACGAAGTGGACGAAGTTGACAAAGTGGAGGAAGTGGTGGAAGTGGACGAAGTGGACGAAGTGGACGAAGTTGACGAAGTTGACGATGTCGACAAAGTGGACAAAGTGGAGGAAGTGGACAAAGTGCACGAAGTTGACGAAGTTGATGAAGTGGACGAAGTGGACGAAGTAGACGAAGTTAACAAAGTGGAGGTAGTGGTGGAAGTGGACGAAGTGGACGAATTTGGCGAAGTGGAGGAAGTGGACGAAGTCGACTAAGTGGACGACGTGGTGGAAGTGGAGGAACAGGAGGAAGTGGACTAAGTGGACGAAGTTGACGAAGTTGACGAAGTGGACGAAGTGGACGAAGTGGACGAAGTGGACGAAGTGGACGAAGTTGACGAAGTGGACGAAGTGGAGGAACTAGAGGAAGTGGAGGATCTGGAAGAAGTGGACGAAGTTGACGAAGTGGAGGAAGTGGAAGTAGTTGACGAAGTGGACGAAGTGGACAAAGTGGAGGAAGTGGACGAAGTTGACGTAGTTGAGGAAGTGGACGACGTGGACGAAATTGACACAGTTGACGAAGTGGACGAAGTGGACAAATTGGAGGAAGTGGAGGAAGTGGAGGAAGTTGCCGAAGTTGACGAAGTTGACGAAGTGGAGGAAGTGTAGGAAGTGGACGAAGTGGAGGAAGTGGACTAAGTGGACGAAGTTGATGAAGTGGACGAAGTTGAGGAAGTGGACGAAGTGGACAAAGTGGATGAAGTGGAGGAAGTGGACGAACTTGACGAAGTGGATGAAGTGGACGAAGTGAAGGAAGTGGAGGAAGTTGACGAAGTGGACGAAGTGGACGAAGTGGAGGAAGTGGACTAAGTGAAGGAAGTGGAGGAAGTTGACGAAGTGGACGAAGTTGACGAAGTGGACGAAGTGGACGAAGTGGACGAAGTGGACGAAGTGGACGAAGTTGACGAAGTGGACGAAGTGGACGAAGTTGAGGAAGTGGACGAAGTTGACGAAGTTGACGAAGTAGGGGAAGTGGTGGAAGTGGAGGAAGTGGAGGAAGTGGACGAAGTGGACAAAGTGGACGAAGTGGACGAAGTGGACGAAGTGGACGAATTTCGCGAAGTGGAGGAAGTGGACTAAGTGGACGATGTGGAGGAAGTGGAGGAGGAGGAGGAAGTGGACTAAGTGGACGAAGATGACGGTGTGGACGAAGTGGAGGAAGTGGAGGAAGTGGAGGATGTGGACGAAGTGGACGAAGTGAACGACGAAGTTGACGAAGTGGACGAAGTTGACGAAGTGGACGAAGTTGACGAAGTGGAAGAAGTGGACGAAGTGGAGGAAGTGGACGAAGTTGACGTAGTTGATGAAGTGGACAAAGTGGACAAAGTGGACGAAGTGGACGAAGTGGACGAAATGAACGACGAAGTTGACGAAGTGGAAGAAGATGACGAAGTGGAGGAAGTGGACAAAGTGGAGGAAGTGGACGAAGTTGACGTAGTTGATGAAGTGGACAAAGTGGACAAAGTGGACGAAGTGGACGAAGTGGTCGAAATTGACAAAGTTGACGAAGTGGACGAAGTGGACAAAGTGGACAAAGTGGAGGAAGTGGACGAAGTGCACGAAGTTGACGAAGTGGAGGAAGTGTAGGAAGTGGAGGAAGTGGAGGAAGTTGAGGAAGTTGATGAAGTGGACGAAGTGGACGAAGTGGAGGAAGTGGAGGAAGTGGACCAAGTGGATGAAGTGCAGGAAGTGGAAGAAGTGGAGGAAGTGGACGAGGTTGACGAAGTGGACGAAGTTGACGAAGTGGGCGAAGTTGACGAAGTGGAGGAAGTGGAGGAAGTGGAGCAAGTGGACGAAGTGGACGAAGTGGACGAAGTTGAGGAAGTTGACGAAGTGGAGGAAGTGGTGGAAGTGGACGAAGTGGACGAAGTGGACGAAGTGGACGAAGTTGACGAAGTCGACAAAGTGGACAAAGTGGAGGAAGTGGACGAAGTGCACGAAGTTGACAAAGTTGATGAAGTGGACGAAGTTGACGAAGTGGACGAAGTTAACAAAGTGGAGGAAGTGGACGAAGTTGATGAAGTGGACGAAGTTGAGGAAGTGGACGAAGTTGAGGAAGTGGACGAAGTGGAGGAAGTGGACTAAGTGGACGAAGTTGATGAAGTGGACGAAGTTGAGGAAGTGGACGAAGTGGACAAAGTGGATGAAGTGGAGGAAGTGGACGAACTTGACGAAGTGGATGAAGTGGACGAAGTGAAGGAAGTGGAGGAAGTTGACGAAGTGGACGAAGTTGACGAAGTGGAGGAAGTGGACGAAGTTGACGAAGTCGACGAAGTGGACGAAGTTGAGGAAGTGGACGAAGTTGACGAAGTTGACAAAGTAGGGGAAGTGGTGGAAGTGGAGGAAGTGGAGGAAGTGGACGAAGTGGACAAAGTGGACGAAGTGGACGAATTTCGCGAAGTGGAGGAAGTGGACTAAGTGGACGATGTGGAGGAAGTGGAGGAAGAGGAGGAAGTGGACTAAGTGGACGATGTGGAGGAAGTGGAGGAAGTGGAGGAAGTGGAGGAAGTGGAGGATGTGGACGAAGTGGACGAAATGAACGACGAAGTTGACGAAGTGGAAGAAGATGACGAAGTGGAGGAAGTGGACAAAGTGGAGGAAGTGGACGAAGTTGACGTAGTTGATGAAGTGGACAAAGTGGACAAAGTGGACGAAGTGGACGAAGTGGACGAAGTGGACGAAGTGGTCGAAATTGACAAAGTGGACAAAGTGGACGAAGTGGACGAAGTGCACGAAGTTAACGAAGTGGAGGAAGTGTAGGAAGTGGAGGAAGTGGAGGAAGTTGAGGAAGTTGATGAAGTGGACGAAGTTGAGGAAGTGAACAAAGTGGACGAAGTGGACCAAGACGACGAGGTGGACGAAGTTGACGAAGTGGACGCAGTTGAGCAACTGGACGAAGTAAACGAAGTGGACAAAGTGGACGAAGCTGACAAAGTTGACGAAATGGACGAAGTGGAGGAAGTGAACGAAGTGGAGGAAGTGGAGGAAGGGGAGGAAGTGGACTAAGTGGACGAACTTGACGAAGTGGACGAAGTGGAGGAACTGGTGGAAGTGGACGAAGTGGACGAAGTGGAGGAAGTGGAGGAAGTGGAGGAAGTGGACCAAGTGGACGAAGTGCAGGAAGTGGAAGAAGTGGAGGAAGTGGACGAAGTTCACGAAGTGGGCGAAGTTGACGAAGTGGAGGAAGTGGACGAAGTGAAGCAAGTGGACGAAGTTGACGAAGTGGACGAAGTGGATGAAGTTGATGAAGTGGACGAAGTTGACGAAGTGGACGAAGTGGACAAAGTGGAGGAAGTGGTGGAACTGGACGAAGTTGACGAAGTTGACGAAGTCGACAAAGTGGACAAAGTGGAGGAAGTGGACGAAGTGCACGAAGTTGACGAAGTTGATGAAGTGGACGAAGTTGACGAAGTGGACGAAGTTAACAAAGTGGAGGTAGTGGTGGAAGTGGAGGAATGGGAGGAAGTGGACGAATTTGGCGAAGTGGAGGAAGTGGACGAAGTGGACTAAGTGGAGGAAGTGGAGGAACAAGAGGAAGTGGACTAAGTGGCCGAAGTTGAGGAAGTTGACGAAGTGGACGAAGTGGACGAAGTGGACGAAGTGGACGAAGTGGACGAAGTGGACGAAGTGGACGAAGTGGAGGAACTAGAGGAAGTGGAGGATGTGGAAGAAGTGGACGAAGCGAACGCCGAAGTTGACGAAGTGGAGGAAGTGGAAGTAGTTGACGAAGTGGACGAAATGGACGAAGTGGACGAAGTAGACAAAGTGGAGGAAGTGGAGGAAGTGGACGAAGTGCAGGAAGTGGAAGAAGTGGAGGAAGTGGACGAAGTTGACGAAGTGGACGAAGTTGACGAAGTGAAGGAAGTGGACGAAATGGAGGAAGTGGACAAAGTGGACGAAGTGGACGAAGTGGACGAAGTTGACGAAGTGGAGGAAGTGGACGAAGTGAAGGAAGTGGAGGAAGTGGACGAAGTTGACGAAGTTGACGAAGTTGACGAAGTTGACGAAGTGGACGAAGTGGACGAAGTGGACGAAGTGGACGAAGTGGACGAAGTGGACGAAGTGGACGAAGTGGACGAAGTGGACGAAGTGGACGAAGTGGACGAAGTGACGAAGTGGACGAAGTGACGAAGTGGACG